>NW_015160297.1:211288-211412 GCF_001447785.1 Gekko japonicus
GAAAATTTCTATTTGGAAGTCAAAAAAATCTTGGAAATGAATCAAGTGGACAATGTTTGCATCGTAGGAGACTTTAATGCGGTCTTCGACCCAAAAATGGATCGGAAAAAAGAAAAAACAACAG
>NW_015160297.1:212454-213942 GCF_001447785.1 Gekko japonicus
ACATATTACACCATGGCAGCACTGTAAAAGTGGATCTGTTTGCTTGGTGAAGTCTGGAAACATAGACATGATTTGATGTCATAGTCAAGTATTTTTGGAACTTGTGAAAAAAAAAAGTATATGATCTGTGTCTTGGATCCATGGTTTTGTGGTTCTGTGTTTTATAATGCCGTTAACTGATATTGAACCAATTTAACAATTGATTTCAGCTGATTCCATGTAAAGTCTATATGAATCTGTGAGGATTCAGGTCCATGTTTTTGTAATGTGGTGGTTCTTCCTAGAAATGCCGGGTCCGGATTTCTGTAGTTCATGGAGATGGAGGTGATCTGTAATTTGAAAGTAGATTTTGGAAGACGATGTAAAATCATAACAATTTATGCTGTGGATCCATTGTTTTGTGCCATAGAGGAGCTATAGAGCACTGAAACAATGGTTTTTACAATATAGTCCATGATCATCTGTGATTTGATGGCAGATTGGAAATGGGGACTCTGTTTCAAGGGGGGGGGATGCATGAGGAAGATCCAACTATTAGCATTCAGGTGCACATAGCTGTCCTCCCTAGATCTCAGAATATTTTACCCTCATAGCAATTCTTGGTTACTTAGATTGAGACACATTTTCCAAAAGGCCTCTGGTAAACATCACATGTGAGCAATGTTCATCAGAGGCAACAATGGGTGGTAAAAGGCACAGAAATGTACTGAGGTGGTACAGAAATATATACAAGGGACAGGTGGGATCAGTCCGAAAGGTGGCCAAGGGGGAGGGCCACAGGATGTTCCTGAAAGCAGCAGCCTCCCCTTGTTGTTAACTTAAAATGACTGGTTTTCATGGGTACACTGCTCCTGATGCTGTTGGCTCCATTTAGAATCCATTCAAATCAGTGGCTGATGCCGTAATGATGCTTTAGGGCAGGATTCTGCATTGTGGTAGATTTTCCTCTGGTGAGCCCCCCACCCCCACCCCTCTGGCTTTCCAGGGCACCCTTTGGTGCCAGGCCAGTCCTGTTTGACTGGCTGAATGACCCAACAAGGCCAACGCTGCCCCAGGCACGGCGTGCAGGCAACCGGAGGAGATGGAGGGAGGGGCCAGCAAAATGAAAGAGAAATGAGACACCACCGTGGCCCAGAGCAGCAGGCTGCACGCGGCCCTCCATGAAGCTGTGGCCTTTGCTGCTCTTGTGCCTGCCCCCCTCCTTCGGGGACAGCGCCTGGCCCGAAGGCCCCGAAGCAAGCGTGGGCCACCGCAACAGCAGCAGCAGTCTCCAGCACATCAATTCCTCCTGGGCCAGAGGCAGCGAGTGGAAGAAAGAAGTGCCCTGTGGGTAAGGACCGCAGCAATGGCGAGGCTGCCTTCGAAAAAGCAGAGGGCTTTGCTTGAGCTTCCAGGCACCGGTGGACTGCGCCTTTGGTTGTCCACAGCAGCTTGTCCCGAGCTCCTCCATGCCCCCTTCTCCAATAGCTTGACTTCCAGGGATTGGTA
>NW_015160297.1:214130-247370 GCF_001447785.1 Gekko japonicus
CCCCCCCCCATTTTTTTCCACTTGGTGCCAGCCTTGAATTGCTAACTCCTTGAATTGGAATCCCCCCCCCCCGGAAATAGTTGTTCCCTGGGGGACCTAACACAAACGTTTGTATATATACAAATGTATTTAAAATATTTATTAGCCTGCCTTTTTTCCAGGCCAGAGGCAGCGAGTGGAAGAAAGAAGTGCCCTGTGGGTAAGGACCGCAGCAATGGCGAGGCTGCCTTCGAAAAAGCAGAGGGCTTTGCTTGAGCTTCCAGGCACTGGTGGACTGCGCCTTTGGTTGTCCGCAGCAGCTTGTCCCGAGCTCCTCCACGCCCTCTTCTCCAATAGCTTGACTTCCAGGGATTGGTAGCCCAACCTTCTAATGGAAGAAAAGAGCTGTGAAATTCATTGGCAAAATGGTAGATGGCAACTGATTTGGTCCAGCATCATGCCACTCCAGTCGTCCCCTTCTCCAATAGCTTGACTTCCAGGGATTGGTAGGATTCAGCTGCTGGCCCAAGACGCTGCTTCTTATAATGAGAATTCTACAGGTATTTCCATTGGAAATGCGCACGGTGAAGAGTTGATGGTTTCCACACTAGCGTTTGGAAGAGCAGTTGTTTCACGGATCCAAAAAGAAAATGGAAAGCTCTTATATTTTGGTTTCCCTCCCCCCATTTTTATCCACTTGGCGCCAGCCTTGAATTGCTAACGCCTTGGATTGGAATTCCCCCCCCCTTCCCGGAAATAGTTGTTCCCTGGGGGACCTAACACAAACGTTTGTATATATACAAATGTATTTAAAATATTTATTAGCCTGCCTTTTTTCCAGATGACAAATAAAAGCTATTTCAGAAAGGAAAGGGAGATAAATGGAGAGATACTTAAAAAAAAAAAACACCCTCTAATTTGGAAGAAAAGAGCTGGGAAATTCATGGCCTCAAATTCATTGGCAAAATGGTAGATGGCAAGTGATTTGGTCCAGCATCATGCCACTCCAGTCGTATCTGGTGAAAAACATGATTCTGTTCCCATTCCTGTGTTGTCAGCTGGAGAGGAAACATGTAAAAAGAACCACATTGCTTTGTCAGTTCTACAGATGTTGTGGTCACTGTGAGACTGTGTTTTGGGAAATTGACTCCCATACCATCCTGGTAATACAAAAACTGACCCATGGATTAAGCCAGTAATTCCCAAGTAGTGTCCATGGGTATCATGCCGCTGTGTTCCCTGCTACCCACTTCCTTCTTCCCCAAATAGGGTTGCCATCTCCCAACTGATATCTGTCATCTGGAGATCAGTTGTAATTCCAGGAGATCTCCAGTTTGGCAATCTTGTTCCCCAAGTGTTGAGTTGATCCTTATTTTCCTCCATTTCATCAGAGCAGGAGGTGCTTCAGAAAAACCCAGGAGGTATAATCTTTTGTCTTCAGGGAGCACCTCTTTGGAAACAGCTGCCTACATCACAGAAGTATGCTTGACTTAAAACTTCTGAATATTTTGTGAAAGGCCCCCAGCCCCTATGACAGCCATTTTTGCAGTGGTTCCTCTCCATGTTCTAAAAATTCCAGCAGTGACCACAGGCACAAAAAGTTTGTATACAAATATAAATTTGATGGGTGCAATTATTCTCTCTCTTTTTTTAAGGAAAGTGTTAAAAGAATTAGGAAATTGAATTCATTTTCACCAAGTGACAACATCACTGCTTTCTATGGAATAAATCAGTTCTCCCACTTATTTCCTGAAGAATTTAGAGGTACATGGTTTTATAATGATAATGTTTTTTTTCTCCCAGCATGGCCAACTTTCATTAATGTCCTGGGTCTAATCTTGCTTCTGCTGTGCACTCCCCATGTAATAATATTGGTTTACTTTACAAGGCTGTTGGAAGGATTAATATGATGATGTATATGAAATGCTTTGAACGCTGAAAGTGTTATAACTAATATTATTGTTAATAATAATATGATCACTTTTTACTACTCTTTTTATTCATATTTACTATACCTATATACCTGGGATGGACCTGATGATTATCTTGCACATAGCATGGATGC
Source organism: Gekko japonicus (assembly GCF_001447785.1). Taxonomy (NCBI): domain Eukaryota; kingdom Metazoa; phylum Chordata; class Lepidosauria; order Squamata; family Gekkonidae; genus Gekko; species Gekko japonicus. The sequence goes on from NW_015160297.1 coordinate 216,175, forward strand.
TCCTAGACAACATATATTTAATGGATTAGCTCCTATAGCAACAGAATGTGGCTTGGGGTCACTCTGTATTAGAGTGCTCAGGACACAGGTGAAGGCTTGCTATGTCAGAAAGACAAGGAGTCTGTGTATTAAAAGGAAAAATGCTATATCAAGAGCTACCCACAAAAGTGTTATATCTTGGGTTCACCAGGCAATGGTCCTGTCTTATAGTTTGGTTATATTTAGAGTATGAATTCAAAGTGCTCTGGCCAGCTTGCACTTTAATAACTTGACGGATGTGAATGTATGTTAAGTAAAATCGAAAGATCATCTAACTCTGAAGTGTCTTGCTTTTAGAAACAAAATATCTGAACAGGCTACAGCTGCACTGAAACCCAGACAGGTATAGGTCTTTGGCTTATTTTTCAGCTATTCATTTATGGAGTACATCTTCAGTTCCCAAATACATTCAAGAACAAGAGGGAACAGAAACACCCTTACCAGTAAGGTTTGACTGGAGAGATAAAAATGTTGTTACATCAGTGAGAAATCAAGAAACGGTAAGTTCTGTGTTTCATATTAGCCTAACATCTTTGTGCAGACATTTATGGATACATTGCATGGCTCTCCCCTCCTTCAGTTTATCCTCACAATTTAGTCCTTCCTTGTCCAACTGCTATACCACACTGTACATAAGAACATAAGACAAGTCAATGTTGGATCAGGCCAATGGCCCATCCAGTCCAATACTCACTCACAGAGTGGCCAAAAATACCAGGTGCCATCAGGAGGTCCAGCAGTGGGGCCAGGACACTAGAAGACCTCCCACTGTTGCCCCCACCCCAAGCACCAAGAATAAAGTGCATCAGAAAGTTCCTATCTGTACCTAGTGGCTAATAGCCACTGATGGACCTCTGCTCCATATCTATATATTTAATAGCGAAGTTGCCCCCGGAGTGCGGATCGCTAAATCAGCGCTCCGGGGGCAGCTGGGGGGCCGGGGGAGGTTTGTGCACACATGGGCCAGTCCCCACGTGTGCACAAAAAATAAAAAGTTGAAAAAAATTTCGGGGGGATGTTTAAATCCCCCCGAAAGTGACAGAGTGTCCCCTGTGCATGCGCAGGGAACGCTATGTAGCTGGCCTCGCCGCCGCGCCGCCTCCTCCTCCTTGGAGCCGGCGGGCAGGCGGGGGAAGGACCGGCTTTGCCGCCGCGGTCGCCGCCTCCTCCTCGGAGTTCTGGGAGCTGGCCCGCCGGCTGGCTGGCGGGCGGGCGAAGACCGGCCTCGCCACCGCCGCCGCCTCCTCCTCCTCCTTTTCGGAGCCGCCGCCTCGGGGAGATCGAGGGGGGGATGGAGGAGACGGAGCTCTTCTCCCCCCCCGCGAGTATCGCGGGTCCCCCTCTTGTATTTATCTAATTCCCTCTTGAAGCCATCCATGCTGTGGCAATGAATTCCATGTGTTAATCTCTCTTTGGGTGAAGAAGCACTTCCTTTTATCCGTTCTAACCCAACTGCTCAGCAATTTCATTGAGTGCCCACGAATTCTTTTTTTGTTTGTTTATTGAAGGAGAAGAAATTACAAGTATCAATTTATAAAAATACACAAATAAGGAGAAAAAATATATCTCAAAATTCAACCAGGCTACATCTGTTACACTGTTATGATAGTACATATACCACAGAAAATTAACATTAGTTAATTGCCATAACAAAACCAAAATTGACCCATAGTTCAAAGTCTGACGAATCATTATGCTGCAATTTCCATTTCAAAAAAGCAGCCCATTTTTGATAATATATGAATCCTTAACCTGTGAGTCTATACATTGAATATCATCTGATATTTTTTCCATAATAAAATAATCCCACAATTTTGTGTACCAGAGATGAATTGTGGGGGTAGCTTTTTCTTTCCACTTTAAAGCTATAATATTTTTTACTACCGTGACCATTGTCATAATAAGATCTTCTTAAGTTTAGAAACTTTTAAGGTTTCCCAGAGATTTAAAAGAATCAACTCTGGATTTAATTAAAGTGTGATTTTTGTTATATACCAATTTCTGTTATTATTTGCTCCCAATATGACTGAATTCCCTTACACGTCCACCAGTTGTGAATAAACGTCCCTTTTTGGCCACATTGCTTCAAACAGTTAACAGATATCGATGAAGTAATGAGTCTGGCTGGGGTTAAATACCACCTAGAGATTACTTTATATGTTTGTATTTGTATTGGGATCGCTTTGGAAGTAAAAGCTGGAGAGTGCCATATTTCACGCCATTGGTCTTGCCTTAGTTCTCTTCCCAGATCTCTATGCCAGGCATCCTGATAAGAATGGCAGTTTGGAATCTTGGATTTCAATAAGATATTATAAACTTTTGAGATCAATCCATTGTTAGACGTGTCTCGCAATACAAAGTATTTCTTTCTCTACCTGCTCTATCCAGTGCATAATCTTGTAAACCTTGATCATGTCACCACTCAGCCGTCGTTTCTCCAAACTAAAGAGCCCCAAACGCTTTAACCTTTCTTCATAGGGAAGGTGTTCTAACCCTTTGATCATTCTAGTTGCCCTTTTCTGCACTTTTCCCAATGTTATAATATCCTTTTTGAGGTGTGGTGACCAGAATTGTACACAGTATTCCAAATGAGGTCGTACCATCGATTTATACAGGGGCAAGCAGCTCTCAAGTGTTTCAATGACAACCTGAAATCATGAGATGGGGAGTCTCGGTATCCTTTCTAGACTGGAGATGATATCTTCTTATTAGTCATAGTGAGGAAGAGCATGTATTTATAGCATTATTTCTGAGTTGTATAGGGTAACTTTTCTACAACTAGTAGCTAATGGGAAAACTGCAAAGAAGCTTCAACAGATCCCAGATTAAAAAGTCACAGAAGTCTTTCCACCTGCAGTAAAAATAGACTTGCTGGAAGGAACCCAGAAGAGCCCAATAACCGGCAATATGCTGAGCAAATACAGTCAGAGTATAATGTCAAATATAGCTTTAAGGTGCTATACTGAAATATTTTAAAAAATAGGAATTTATGAGCAGGACTGGTAAAGATTTCTGATTTTCTTATGTTTTTCCTTTCTAGTGTGGAGGCTGTTGGGCTTTTAGTGTTGTTGGCAGCATAGAGTCTGCTTATGCAATGAAAGGGAATGTTCTGGAAGAACTCAGCGTACAACAGGTCATTGATTGTTCATACAACAACAACGGTTGCAATGGTGGCTCTACTATCAGCGCTCTGAATTGGCTGAATCAGGTAGTTACTTCTCACAAATCCACAGTCTCTGTTAATGAGTGACAGTTTTTGGTAAAGAGGAGACGACTCTGAGAATGGTCAAAAACACTAATCTACTGAATTAAACAAAGGTCAGTCTTCTAGTCCAGAATTTGCTCTGCAGCCATGGTTAGGTAGGTACCTCATGGAACCTCACAAGGCATGATGGAAACAGAGATATGCTGTTCATTCCAGCATCTGATCAGGTGGCCTGTTCTGACAAGGCATCTGATGACCAGACACTTCTCCCCCTAGCCCCAAGTTCTGTAGGAGGTGAGATCAAGAGCAGTCTCAGGTTTGTGACAGCCTGTTCTACCTCTTTACCTTGCTGTCCAGAGAATGTAATGCCTAAGCAAGCCAAACATTTGTTTGAAAGGGTTCCATGACCCGGTCATACCAAGCCCTGCCATTTCAAAGGCAGCTTTTTCCATCTTAAGTATATTAACATTTAATCACAGTCATTTTATTTGAACTGTCTTCTTTCAGACCCATGTGAAGCTAGTGAGGTATTCCAAGGATCCATTTAAAGCGCAAACGGGATTATGCCACTATTTTAGTCGCTCGGATTTTGGAGTCTCAATCACAGGGTATGCTGCATTTGACTTCAGGTAATACTAAGTCTCTTTATTCTGCTTTTCTCAGGCTAGCTTATTGATTCTAGCAACGATGACTAAAAATAACTATTGTTAGTAGCACTTCATTTGGTCTGCAATTCGTAAATTGGTTTGCTTAGAAATGTTAACATTGCTGTTGTTGTTATGAAGAATTAAATAAACCAGTTAATCAGAACAGATGTTCTTCAGAAAAGACATGCTTCTCCACAGTATATTCACAAGCTGGCCTTCAGGCCTTGCTTGAGACCTGCCCCTCTTCCACACCCAATAGCTTCTAAGGTTGCCAAGCTCTGGTTGAGAAATACCTGGAGATTTGAGGGGTGAAGCCTGGGAAGGGTGGGATTTGGGGAGGGGAGGGACCTCAACAGGGTATACACTGCCATAGAGTCCACCCTCCAAAGCAACCATTTTCTCCAGGGGAGCCAATTTTGGTCATCTGGAGATCAATTGTAATAGTAGGAGAACTCCAGGAACCGCCTGGAGGTTGGCAATCCTAAGAGTTTCTTGTCTTCCAGGTAAAGTGAACTCTGCCTGTTATACATGTGTAAAATTCCATCCATTATTTCCTTTTCCTTGTAAAAATAGAGCAGAACAGAGTTGTTAACTAACTGCATGACAGGTTTTTAAAAGAACCTCATGGAAGCACAATGTCTCAAGATATACATGACCTAGTTGTCCATAAAAAGGAGTCAGTATTGTTTGGTTTCCTCTGCAATATATACATGGTTGTTCTCATGCAACCTGAGCAAACAGTGAGATTGAGTACACTTTGTAAAAGCAACACACTGTTCTCATTTGAGGTTACGCAATTTATTGCAGCAAAAATTATTTTTATACAGATAGAATAGGGCGAAAAGACACAAATTGCATTCGTGATTCTTTATATGCCTATAATGATGGAGAAGAATAAGGTCAGTGTATAAAACAAAAACAGTAGTGTGAGGGATTATTTTCATTTTCTGTAGTTCTTGTTGCTTGTCAGATTAATGGCCTCTGAAACATTTTACAATGCAGGAAAGATTATTGTGACAGCCAGAGCTGTCTCAGGCAATCTGACCAGGAAAGCATGTATTGAAGCATAGCTGCTGGGTGGCAAGACAGATACTGGGCTGTCTATTTGGCAGCATTCCTCTGCAGCATACATGGATAGCTGGATCAAAACCACGGTTCCACTTCCCCTTCTAGACAAGGGATGGGTGCAGTTGTTGGCAGTCTGACAGGGGTTTCATGTGTATAGCTGGGCGGGAAGCTTGCATTAGTCTCTGCACAAGTACACAGCTGCCTTCAGTAGTGCTTTCAAGTCAAGTCAAGCCTGTCCACATTATCTGGTTTATTGCAGCAGCTTTGATGTAACCATTTCAGTAGTCACAGCTAATTTTACCTGGTTTTATTATCACATGGTCAAGAGATCCCCTGATCTTTTGCATACACAGACAGCATTTTGCCTCATCCAGCAAATAATCCCTCACCCAATTGTTTTTCAATTTCAATTTATTTATTTAGCTCACATGACCAATGGTCTGAAGCGCACCCACAGAATACAGCAAACATGTAAAATACCAATGTAAGAGTTTAAAACTGCTAACATTTCACATCCAAATAAAATATAAACTGTATAAAGGTTTAAAATATAAAACTATAAGACATTGCAGTCACAAAATTGAAAAAATTGAAAATAATTAGAACCAAAAACTGCACACCTCCCCTTAGCAGCAATTATTTATGCTTCAATGCTATTATAATGGCTAAGTATTTTGCTACTGAAGTGGTGGTTGTCGGGTCAGTATCTTTCAGCAGATAAGAGACCACCCATAGCTCCAGTGGAAGATGGTATTTAGATAAAATTGGATATACCCAATATGACCTAAGAGCTAACCAATGAGAACAAAACAAAAGGAGATGTGTCAGTGTCTCAATCTCACCAGAAGCGCAGGTACAAAGTCTTTCTGAATATGGAGTTGGGAGGCCAAGGAGGTTCAGTTTCTTGTCTATTTGATTTAACCAGGTATTTCTATAATTATCCTCCTTTAGTCTGTAAATCAAACTCCCTGACGATGGACTAGAAAAGCAAACCTTCAGTCTTAATCTGAAAGCAGCCAACCAAGCTCTAAGTTCTAGGGAGCATTGTGCTAGCTCCCGCCTAAGAACAGCTCCCACTACGCACTTGGGGACTCCTAAAATTCAACGCAGGAATTGGGTTAATATTTTGTCTAAGGATTTAGAAACTGCACAGATCCAAATGGCTGCCCCATATAGGAACTGATGTATTATTTTTGTGTTAAATGCTTTAATAGCCATAGGGCTATACTGGCCACCTGTAGAGTAATAGTATCTCAAAAGTGCATTGACATTTGGTCTAACAGTATCTTGGGCTAAATTAAGATGTTTCCATGATAAATTCTTGGAGAAGTCCACTCCCAAATATTTAAAATGAGTTGTCAATTCCATTTCCCCATCTTTAGTTTTCCATACTTTACATTTATAGTTTAACTTCTTAGTAAAAACTATGATTTTGTATTTTGTTTTGTAATTTACCGTGAGCCCCTCTTGACTGCAATACTCAGAGAAAGCATTAATTGTTTTCTGAAGGCCAACTTCAGATCTGGATAACAAGGCTGCATCATCTGCATACAATAATACAGGAACTTCTTGGCCTGCCAAAATAGGTGAGTGATGGGTAATCCCTCACCCAATGGATAGGTAACTCAAAGGGTTGTCTCCTCTCCAGCCAGGCTGCCTGGGGCTTGACTGTTTTAGTCTAATTTGATGCTAGATAACTTTCTGATTATTAGGGCATGTTTCTTTGTCTTGCAGTGGACATGAAGAAAAAATGATGAACATACTTGTTAAATGGGGGCCTTTGGTGGCAATTATAGATACGGTTAGCTGGCATGATTACTTGGGTGGTGTCATATAGTACCACTGTTCCAGTGGAGAAGCAAATCATGCTGTGCTCATTACTGGCTTTGATACAACAGGTAACATTCCTTCTGCTACTCTTTAACAATTATTATACATCAGTTCAGGTCCATGTCATTTGACTCAGAAGGAAGTCCTGATGTCACTGGTATTGGTTTCCATCCAAATAAGTATTCTCACAGGTTAAAAATGGTAACAATTAGAATATTTTTTTTTAAAAAAAATGTGTGCATTCAGTCACTAAGCCAAAAGATTCTTCAAGACACAACAAAATACAGTTTACATTTTAGACCTGCAGCCTAAACTCTGAAAGCTTTTTTAAAAAAACATAACAGCTTGAATGTACTCTATTGGGTAAAGTTTCAAGGAGACATGCAGGTCTGTTGTAGCTCCTGGATTCACAGTATGCTTTTGTGTGAGGAACTGTCTTTCTCTGTACTTGGTGAGGGGTCTGAGCAGGCTTATCTGCCTTAGTTTCTGCAGTTGGCCTGGTGTTCTCCTAAGGAGTTCAGAATAGGGGCTCTGGACATGTGTTCTCTCATTAGCTGGGTCAGCAGTATGCGCAACTCATGTACACAATTGCTACCAGTATTGCACACGAGATTAAATTTAGGTTGTGAACCTTTCTTTGCTGAATCTCCATTGATCTAGCCTTTGTATTGTGGTACATACTCGGTCCTTTTGTACTTTGTGTCTCTGCATTTAGTGCAAACTTAATATGCAGTTTCAAGGAAGACAATAAGTTGGCACATCCTTGCACTACAAGAATGAGGCTCTGCTGAAGATGTAATTATTGTCTTTGTTCTGTGTGGCTGACGTAAAGGCTTACTTAGGTTATTTTACCGGTACCATCCCCTACTGGATTTTATGGAACTCTTGGGGATGTTCATGGGGGATAGATGGCTATGCTCATGTTAAAATAGGTTCCAATGTCTGTGGTAAGTTGAGCAGAAGGTATCACGATTATTTAAACCAGATACTGGAATGGATGCAAGTACAGATGTATTACCTGGAGGGTCCTGTTGTAAGAGCTTTTTCAGTTCTCTGGGCAAGCATGTTATCCCTGCCCTAAGGGTCAAAGATGTCAAATATTGTATAGTCACACTGAAGGCTGTCTTGCCTGCCTGCCTGACCAATTTGCTCATATGCTAAATTATATCCCATTAAAGCTGATAGATGAAGTTAGCCAATTAAGGATTGCTGGCTTTGAATCATAAATTAGGAAAAATTGAGCTCAGGTGTATACAATGATAATAGCATTGCTTATTCTTCTAAAGCTAATTGTAATTGTTTTCCAGTGCAATGATTAGACTCATCCAGAGTGGCAGATTCTCTGTGGGGCCACTCTACAAGAAAAATCCTGAAGATCCCTAATCGGTCATGTTTAAGACATTAAAAATAAGGATTAAATACTCATGCAATACAAAAGCTGGGTAACAAGTAACTGCAAAAAAAAAAATCCCCCCATTTTATCAAGGGCACCGGCTCCGTTTTGGTTATGATGCAATGGTAATTTTCATTTGGTTGCCTTTTAGGTATTGCTGATGAAGTTTCTGCTGTGTTTGTGTGAATTGGTGGCATTTTATACTTAAGAAGGGGCATTCTGATGAGCTTTGTAACTGACACAGGCCCTGGGCTGTGCTTCATCTTCCATCCTGGCATTCACAGTACTGTATATTATCAGTTCAGGGTACAGTTGGTACTCGTGTCTTACTTCCACTTCTCCAAACGTTTCAAATGAGAGTTTTGAGCCAGTGCTGCCTAATAAGTAGAGAACTGGACCTGGATCGGGGCAACCTGACTTAATCAGGTACTTATAGGCTGCGATCATACATACAAGAAGCTGCAACAGACATGCAATTCCCCCACGGATTAAAGGGACGCGATCAGACAGACACATCTGTCCAGCGTCCCGGAGTCTTCTTGGGGCTTCTCGTTGCACCGCAGGAGTATTGTAAAAAGCCACCAGGGAAACGTCAGTATCATCCGGAACTGCGGGGCGGGCGGAAGTCTGATTGCGCAAAAGCGCGTCAGTTCGCCCCGGGGCAAGCAGCCTTGCTTCCCGCCCGTATTTCCTTGCTGGTGTGACCGCAGCCATAGTGTGGCCATTGGACAGTCATAACCAAAACTGAGCCGGTGCCCTGCCTTAATTCCCTACCCATGACATGGTTGGAGCAGTGATCCATCTCACACAGTTGTGAAGGCAAAATACAGCGGCTGCAGTCTGAACAGATTCAGAAAGGAAGCCAGCTGCATAAAAAGAACTTTTCATGCAGATAACGATTGTAAAGCACCTAGCAAATCAAAGTAGAAATAATGAATGTTTCCCCTTCATATGCAACTGCTGCAAATATGGTTCCTTCCCCTTCGCTCTGACCAGATTTGTAAAATCTTGTTTTTTTCCAAGCTACCTCACAGGACAAAATGTAGGATATAAATATTTTAATCAATAAATAATGTTTGTGTATTTATGGCAGCACAATGCTTTAACATTTTGAAACTTAGAAAGCAACACTTGATGAAGGAATGTCAATACTTGTCATAGTTTTAACAGTCTGTTTTGATGAAAATATTTCTGTATGATAGCTGAGATGTTAAAATATTTCTGTATACTCAGATTCATATTTACTAATTTTATAATAAAGATGATGATTACATAGGAAATCTTACGTGCCATTTTTATCCCATTGGGTATTTTGACTTGATTACTAAAAATGTCACAGAAGGAATCAGTGGAAATCCAGTAACAGCTGCTTCTTCAGTGTACTTACAGTGCCATCCTAAGCAGAGTTACATCCTTCTGAGTCTGCTGAAGTCAATGAGCTCTGACAGGTGTAACTCTTGAGGACAGCACTCTGAGTACATCAGTATCCTTTGCACATCAGAAGACACTTTGGCCCTAGAGAAGGATTGGTTGAGCCTTCCTACACCATAAAACTGCCCCCATCCAATAACAGTATATAGGGAAGTTGACGTTTGCACAGAGGAACAATGCAACATGTGTACATGGAATGGCCCCTACAGGGAAAAGCTGTTTCTTTGAACACAGCATCCCTCTCATTTCCTTAGTACCTTGATACCTCATAGGGACCAAGTTAGAGTTGTTCGTGTGTATTTATGTTTAGTTTATTTCATAGAATCTGTCTGAAATACAGTTATTACGCTTTATAAGGTATGCAATATTTTATATAAATATATAAGCATGTATATTACATAATATATGCATAAGGTATATGATTAAGGCACCAAAGTACTTTCAGGTACAGGTTAGTTATTTGCAAGGATCATCCAAGGATAGTTTTTAGTCCGAGTCATCACTGCTGAAGTAGGAACTGTCACAATATTCTGCTGTGTAAAGAAATTTATGGACAGTTGGGTCCAGCTTTGGTATCCAGTGTCTTGGCACCAAATATGTTGAAAGATTGAACAAGTCAACAAACACTTTGTACCTGTCACTGTAAAGAAAGGAAGAAATATATGAGCTTTGTTTGAATGGATGTGGAATACCCTGATGTTTTCTGGTTTCATATGGGCTTATTGCTAGGACCTATAACCCAAAGTCACACAGACAATGATTTTGAAAGTTTTTGCTACAAAAGCTGAAGACAACAGGTTTTAACCACATTTATTTAATTATGATATGAGTATCAAAATTGGTTCCCAAAGTGGATCAGCACTTTATATATAAAGGTGATCTTGACCACACCAATATAGTCCAAGTTAATTGGTTTCTTAACTCCTGACAATTAATTTGATAGGTTAATTATGCATTCTGTCCTATGTCATGACCTTGCTGCTGCTCGTTAATTTCACTGGAAGGCCTCATTTATAAAGAAGGAGAAACCAGTTTCTTTCCATGTGCACTTTCAGAAATTTTCAGTGCGTCATTCCTCAGTCATCATTATTTTCTTAAAGAGTTTTCAAGAATTCTCAGGCACAAATTTGACAGCAGTGTGCTAGACAGCTTACACCTCCTTAGTGACAGAAGACCAATGAATGGTTAAGTCAAGGGACTGCAATTCGGCCATTTCTTCTCTTCATGTCTTGTGCATGTGTGTTCATATTCATCAAAGGTGACAAAGTTCAGCTAGGTCTTTTATAGACTTACCTCACAGTAGAGCGTAAATACTGATACCCGGATGATCCTCCAGTACCAGCCTTGCTGCCAATCATTCTGTGCACCATGCACACATGGTTATCTAAACACAGGGCCAATTTTTAGCACATAATTTTGCAAAGTAAAACAGGTCATTTTGTTATCACTGAGGTAGTTCTTAAAAACTGCTGAGTTGATCATTGCTTTGTTTGGGCAGACATGAGCACATTTTTAAAGACATTTAAAAAACTCTTTTAATGAAATAAATTCCCAGCTGTAGCTAGCCAGGCAGAAAATTGCAGCTATATGCTTTCCTGAGGGACCAAGGGCCTGCCTGCATTCACTGTTCACTGAAATAGATGCAATACGTATTTGACCTGTATGATTATCACTGACTGCATGTAGGAGTCAGGGTGTCCAAGGTTATCCTGAACACTGCTAGACAGTACTAAATTTAAACTGCCAGAAGTCATGCATACTTAGCAGCAGGCTGCAGATACCTTTATGATTCCCCTTATTTACAAGATATGGATGAATCCCAGCATAAAAACTGTCCATTGTCTACTGTTTTTCATTATCCACTCTTTTAATTAATCAAGCTTCAATTTAATTTCTTGGGCTACAATGCTGCTGTAATGCAAAACCTTTTTTACAGCTATAGTAGCAAGAGGAATGACTTCTGTATTCTGTGGGAGATTTAAGGTTATTTTAAAAACCTTTTAAAAAACCATTACTGGTGTGGGGGGCTTGATTCAGACTGCGGCCTTTATGGAGGAGGAATTAATGCTTTGACTCATAATATTTTCCCAAACAAAATGTGTACACATTTGTCTCAGTACCACCACTACCACCCCCATTACACTGGGAACAGCTGGTGGAGAGAGGATTATTTCTATCAGGAAAATGGCATGGAATGGACAAGTTAACTTCCTTACACCCAACACAGTAGCCCTGATCCAAATCACACGCAAATAATAGACGTATACTGTGGTTGCTTTTTCAAATTTTTTTTTTAAAGGACAACAAGAGATCTGATTACAGATCTCTCCACGGAACATGTTAACACGAGATACACCACAGGATGAACACAGGAGCAAAAACTTACATCTCCATTTGGTCATCAGCACGTCTATATCCATAAGAGAAGTGAGGAGCTGAAAAGGAATCTGAAAGCGAGGTTCCTCTCTTTGGGGGGGAGGGGAAATAAGCAGAATTCAGTATTTTACTTAAGTTGATTTCATTTGTTTAAGTTTTGCATTTGCTTATTTATTCTAAATACTTAGAAGCTAAACCAAAATTCTCAAAGTGGCACAAAACTGTTAAAATACACTAAGACTGTAATTAAATTAAAATTAGTAACAATCCTCAAATGTACAAAATAACAAAGCAGCTAAACAGCATTTAAAAGAGGAATAAAGCAAAGGTGGAAATAATATGGTTTTGTTGTTAAGCCACTATTTGTTTTAATTATTTGTTTTTTGCTGATTATAATTATTATTGAAATGTGATTTTACTATGTGTGTTTTGCATTGTCAGCTGCCATGGTGGGCAGAAAGGCAGGGTATAAATTTTATCAATCAAAATACTTATATTTTATAGTCCATAAAACTGTATACAAGACAGCTTACAGTATAAAATGATAACATATATGGTAAATGAATAAAACAAAGTTAAAATAACAATAAACATATAAAGCAGCAACAATAAAACATATCAAAATGGGATAAGATCTTAAATATCCTTTTTTTTAAAAAAACATTCAAAGAGCCTCTAAAACCATAGCCTGAAACGACACAATAAAACTACCTTCAATGGGTCTAAAAGGGTTGACAGAAGAAAAAAAAAATACAGATGGTACCAGAGGAGCCTTTGTGTGGATAGAGTTCTACAGGGTAAGTGCCACTACTGACAAGGCCCTGCATCTGGTGCTCACCCACCTAGATCCAGAAGATGGGAGATATCATAATAAGGTGGGACCTCTATATCAGCTAGGGGACAGGTATATACATTGTTAGCCACCTTGCACATTTAGTTGGGAATGCTAGATAAAAATTGTGCAAATAAATACATGAATCAATGGGTGCTAGACAGAGAAAAGTTCATGCTGAGAGGCCCATTACTACAAGGACACAACTGCTGATTGACTTAAGAGCAGATGATATCCCTAAGCCTGACAGCACTTGCACATAGATAGCAAAGTAAAGAACTATAGAAGCAGTTCTCATAGTTGGGCACTATCTTCTAGGCAGAAAAATAGGTGAGGAAGGACTAGTCATGCTTGATGGGGGGCACAGACTGGCACCAATGAGACCCTAAGGAAATGGTTCATCAAGTATGGAACCTGACAGAATGAACGGCAAAAGCTCTCAAGCTAAACAGAAAATTGCCCTTGTGATTGTGCTTCTTTTCCCCTTTACTCCTTTCCAAGAAGATCCTGAGAAGAAAATTCACATCAGATCTCAGAATCTGGTGACACACTAATCTGGGAGTAAGCCCCATGGAACCTAGTGAGAGTTTCAGGTAAACATACATGGGATCAGGCTGCATATGTGACACATTTGCAGTCCCTACCTGCCTATGTTTGCTCTAAAGCACGTTCAGCTAAGTAGGCTTAGGTTTTCAGCCTCATTGACTGCAGATAAGTATGCAAAAATCTGAAATGCCAGATTGTTTTTAATTCTAAAAGGCATGCAAACAAACAGTGAGGATAATTTTTGAAAATAAACAATACTTGAAGCAAATGGAACTTTGTTTAAATAAATACCAATATGGGAGGGTTGGGGGAGGGTTGCAACGCAAATCTATCAAAAATTATTGTTTTAAACTACCAGGAAAATAAACTTTGGGAAGTTAGATCTCTATTAAACTGCATAAAGTTATATTTTTCTAAATGTTGATGATATTTCTGTCTGAAAAATCCCAAACATCCTTGCAAGAGATAACAATGTTTAGGAACACTTCCCTCAGAGGAAAAATAACATTTCTGGTAGCAAAAAGGTTCACAAAAATGAATAACTCTTTATAAAATACCTGTAAAAGTAGATCATTAAAGCTCCTTTCATTGCTTTATAAGACAACCTTCTTTCACCTGCAAAAATAATATAATAATGTCCTTGTAGCTGAGTTCCTTCTGCTTTGTTAGACAGTGGAAATTCCTACACATTAACAAGTCTAGCACAGTAAGTACTTAATGTGGGGTATACCAAGAGCTTTGCCAGTAGGGTAAGGAGTAGCCAGTCAGTTTGATCTCCCATGCTCATGTCCTGCCCTACCCCAGCCCCAGTCACATGGGAGGATTTGCCCCACGAAACGGACGGGTTGAGGGCAGATTAAACTGGCGTGATCAGATGGCAACATCTGGCAAGCATCACACACCCGTCCCTTCCGGCCAAAGATGGGGATCTAAAGAAGACTAGTGAAAGGGCATTACCTACCAGATAACGCGCAGCAACGGTGGCCATGGGATTGCTGACACGCAGTTATCCCATGGTATGCGTGGTAATGGTGAACTGTGCAACGCGCAGCAACGGCGGCCATGGGATTGCTGCCCGTGGTATGCGTGGTAATGGCGAACTGTGCATGCGCACAACTGCTGCGGCTGGCCCTCCTCACCCTTCTTAGAGTCGCTTCCCCTGCAGCATGTGATCGCGGCTGCTGGCAGAAGCACAGAGCCTCGGGGGACCTGTCTGATCCTGCTGCCGCACTTCTGTTTGTTGCGGCTTTTCCCGCTAGTGTCCCCTAATTCACACCATGAATTTTCCCTATGAGGACTGATCTCTTAGTTGCCAGATGCAGGTACAGACTCTCTCTCGAAGCAGCAGGAGATCAGTGCTGTGAGAATTGGCATCAATGACCATATGTATGTTGTTGGAGAAGAGAGATATCCACCCCAATCCTCAACTGTAAATATGTGGTTCACTGCTTTACTCAAGGACTTTGGAATCTCACCCTAAAGTCTATTCACACATTACTTAAAATATTAAGTTCACATTTTTAAATCATATTTTAGTTTGTTTGCAAGGAATGATTACACCTACCTTTGCTAAGAAGATGTTCATGCAGTTTTTCATCAAACAATGAAATAAGTACCTCCTTTTGTTTCTTAAGTTCTGCCATTTGATCTTCTTTTTCCTCTGAGTCTTCTTTGGCCTTTCAAACAATATATATATATTTTAGAATCCTAAAAGCTTATCCTTTTTTTTTCTAGAATAGTTTTTTTTCTTCTGTTGTCCTTTCTGCTGTCCTCAAGAAAAATGTGTATTCTGTTCAACCCATCTTAGGTAAGTCATCTGTCCCTGAAAAGGGCTTTACCATGACTTTGAAAGTCACCTCAACAGGTAGGAACTACTGCTGGTTTTCTACCCCTATTCCATTGTCAGTCCATTGCTGAAGTCTTTCTGAGGCTCAAAAATTACATTCAGTTGATTGATTATTCTGACTCAGACTGCACAGCAACACTCTAAAAGCAAGGCCACCATTTTCATAGTACTCTCGTAGTTCAGTTCACTTTCTCACTGACGCCAGATGACTGAGGTGTACTTTATATTGGTTAGGAAGCACACAAACTTATTTCTATTCCTTTCAGCTGACTGAGTTTGTTGAAACCTATATTGCGGCTTGCCTATATTGTTCCTGCCTGTCAAATATACTAAAGCTGGTGGTCCTTCTCCAACAATTTTGTAGCTCTAAATTCTTGAGAGTATTCTCATATTACATTTTCACATAAAGACACATGAAAATGTTTCTATAAAACGGCATAGAAATAGCCACATGATATACATTTTATTCCTAATATGCATTACAAAAATTAAGACATAAATTAAAAAAAATAACTCCTTAATGGCCATTTGTACACAACCTGGTTTCCAATGTGCCATATATGAGAACACATCTCTGGGTACAAATATACCAAATGTTAACATGTAAATCCTTCTTTAGAGTTTCAGTTCTCTAAGAGAACAACCATCGGCCTCGTGGCTCCTTATAGTGGGAGTGGAAGTTTGTTGAAGGAGTTAAAGATGTCCCTGCCATCAAAGCACTGCTACACATTTGTCATGCAGACATAACTTACAGTCAGTCACTGATCTTGAAACTCATATCCATTAAAGACTAAAAACCTGATTTATATCTGCAGACACCTGTTTGAAAAGCAGTAATGTGTATTTCACCTATGTCAGTATACCCATTTCTCAAGTGTGGGCAGATCTGTGGATATCTAACTCCACAGATCGGTCCCACATTGAAAGGTTTTTCTTCAAACTTTGGGGCCACCCCAGGTTATTTGGAGGGATTTAAACCCCCCCTCGAAAAACAGTAACTATATCTGCATGTGCACAGATTACTTACTTGAGCTGCCAACACAGTGTCCCCAGAGGGCCCTGCTGGCTGCTGGGGACTCTTCCACTGCTGCTACTGGGAGAGGGGATAAGAAGTGGGCAGGCAGTGGGGAGAGCTGCCTCTGTTGCTGTTGTGAGGGACAAGCAGCAGATGGGTGGCCAGGAGAGCCACTGCTGCTGCATCTCTCTGGGGGGGGGAAGCAGGCAGGGGGGTGGCCAGGAGAGTAATGGAGGCCAGAAAGAAAGATGGCATTGGGGGGGACAAAAAGAGAGAAAAAGTGATGGGGTGGGGGCAGAAAAAAAGAAAGTGATAGGCATGAGGGAGAGAAAGAACAAGAAAAGGGATGGTAAGAAGGAGAAAGAGGGAGAGACTGAGAGAAGTAGGAGGAAGCAAAGGTGGGTGGTAAGGAACAGCCTGAGCCTGCTTCAGCAGGGAGGGCAGGTTCAACTTGCTTGTGTAAATCCCTCCCCCCCACCACCATGGATGGGGGCTAGTCACAAAAATGGATTAACCTATGAAGCTACACACAGGACTCTGTTTCAAGTGGCCACACTTATGGATGGCTAAATGTATTGATCAGCCATAAAATACACCATGACCAACTACTGAAAATGTAATTGAGTGCTTCTTTAATAAAGAAAAAATTATCAGTACCTGCACCATTGCAAATTCTTCTTCCAGTCCTTTAAGGACATTCATTTCAAATTTCCCCCAGAAATTAAACCCTTCCGGCTCGAGTCCTGGTGTTCTTTCTAGCCATGCCTTAAAGAACAAAATAGATTAATTCGTAATTTTTGATAGCCTTGGTGACTGAGGGGAACCTCCACATTCAGAAGCACTAAACCTCTGAATCCTAAAGCCTGGAGGCAACATCAGAGGAAGGCCTCGGCCTCTATGCCCTGTTGTTGGCCCTCCAGGATGCTGGACTAGATGAGCCATTGGTCTGATGCAGCAGGGCTCTTCTTATATTCGTTTATGGATTGCAGACTGGGTTATATCCAGCTAGCTCTTCCACTCATTTTCACGCAGTTCCCCTCTTTACTAGTGCCCTTGCCTCACATACAAATACAAATACAATACCTTCATTGGCATAAGGCCTCACATGAATATTGGCCATGTAGGTGCCATAATCCCCAGCATAGCCTTTTCAGAAGTCAAGGGAGATATCCTCTTCCCTTTCCCAACCATGGAAAATTTGGTTGAGTATAATTCATTGTCTGGTAACTAGCTTGTTATTTGACAATGGCACTTTTGACCAGGTTGCACAGGAAAGTTATTTGTTTCAGATAGCATAATTAATATTCTGTGAATGAGGATCAATGTCCATGCATATCTTGACATACAAATGATACATTACACTAGCTCTATAAGTATTCCTTCTACCCAGGGCTAGTAAAGTTAATGTCAACTCTTCAATGTTTCCAAAAATATATGGGGTTGTTGATACTTGCCTCCTGTACAACTGTAATTTGTAAATCCGATCAGAGTAGCTTTCTCACAATGTTCAGGCATTTTAATTGACCTACTGCAAAGCAGTTTTCATAAGAATTTACCAAAGTCTCCAAATAGCCCATATATTTTAGGCAAGAGGGAATTAGATTTGTTCAAATAGGCTAATTCTGCTCAGCTAAGGTGAATCCCTCTTGGCCAAAATAAATGGGATATATGTAATTTGTAAAGTATTGCTAGAACTGCCCTGCAGCTGGTCACCAATTAGTAGGCACCCTTACTTCCACTAGCTGCAGCAGGGTTAGCTCTTGCTCAGATTTCAACAGCAACTCGTTTTCTTTTCCTTTGAAGTTATCCCGATAATGTCTTCTGTTGTATGGGACTCTCAGGCTCTGCGGGACACCAATCTTGTTCTCCAGTAAGCGAAACTGTAAGCTCTGAAAACCTGATGCTGGACTCAAATAATCTCTTTAAAGATAGGGGGGGGAAAGAACAGTTTTGCAATGTAAAAAGTGATGTATAATGTCATATATGCTTTTGAAGAAACCAGTTCAGTAAGCAAAACTTAGTGCTGCTGTGTCTAATTGTTACTTTATGAAAAGAAAATGCTGACTCAGTATCTTAGGGGATGGTAGGGAAGTTCCTGGAGCCAATGCAATGGACTGCTGCACTGAGAAGCGTTTCAGAAATCATTACGAACAGCCTGCCATTTTAGAAGAAATATAGACACTAGATCAATCTGTACAAAAAGCTTTCTGAATTCAGTAACCACCACTGTCCGCATTCAGAACAAATCAAGAATATTTGTAATAACGTTCACTTTCCTTGTCTTGCTATATTGCATGTATAAAACCTGAGTATTTACAAAATCAGGCAGTCTGATCTTGTTGCATTTACTCAGAGTGAGTCCTGCTGAAAAAAAGCCTGCTGAATCAAATGGGGCTTACTTCCAAACAAGAAAAAAATAAAACAGGCTTATGCTAATCTTGCAATCTTAAGAAGAGTTCAACCCTTCTAAATGTATCAAGGGGGGGGGGCATAGTGTAGTGCATAGAGTGGCAAAGTAGGATCCTGGGAGACCCAGGTTCAGATCCCCACTTCTGCTAGGCTTGCCAAGTCCCCCCGGGGGGCGGGGAAACCCCCACCCCAGAGGCCCGTTCCCCGCCACCGGCGGATCGGGCCCCGGGGGGAACCCCACCCCGATGTGCGCATCACCAGGAAGTGACATTAGGATGCCGGGCATGCTGGGAGTGGGGCCACGACCATCGGAAGGAAAACTCTATGGTTTTCCCTCCGATGGTCTTGGCCCCACCCCCAGCGTGCCTGGCATCCTAACGTCACTTTCTGGTGATGTGCTTGCGGCGCGCGCGCTCCAGTCGCCACCCGGGAGTACCCTGCTGCGGCTGAGAAACGAGTTGGCAACACTAACTTCTGCCATGGAATCTCTCTGTGTGATGATGGGCCCGTCACAAACGCTCCCCTGGGCTACCTCACAAGGTTGTTGTTGTGAGAAAATGGAGGAGTGGGAAATGATGTTCTAAGCTGCTTTGAGTCCCCATGCATGAATCCTCAAAGGATTTAGAAGGGCGTGGCTCTGCTTAGGATTTCATTGTAAATCACATGTGATCCATCTAGATCATGGACTCTGCTCTGTCTGGCAGCATCTGGTCTTCTAGGATTGCTTGACTAGTTTCTGTTTGGAACATGAACAGTTTCTTTTTCTGTTTTTTCATTCTGGTTCATTTTAATGTTTTAAAATTTTATTTGAATTAAGAACATAAGAGAAGCCAATGTTGGACCAGGCCAATGGCCCATCCAGTCCAACACTGTCACACAGTGGCCAAAAATACCAGGTGCCATCAGGAGGTCCATCTTTCATTATTTGATTTTAATTATTTCCCACCCAATCATTCCATTTTAATTATATCCCCCTCTCCTCCACTTTCTCCTCCCCATTTAACACTGGCCACCTTGCTTTGAACTAACTGAAAATAATGACAATTCAGAACAGTTATCATAGGGATAGTAGCAGGAATTACTTTTCAGCTCGTTATTTGATTAGTTAAGATCCAAGTGGACACTCCATCTTTTTTGCATTGTTAATCCAGCAAACTGACTTGGGGAGCCACACGTCAAATTCTATTCTATAATTGAAAACTATCCTGACAGAATTACTGAACATATACCTTTTGCCAAAGCAGACATTAATCTTGTTCATTTGAACAGTCTAATCCTTATCTATGAGCTATAAGGTTTAATACTGACAAATTGCAAATGTTCTTTTAGCCCCAAAGGATTCCATGCCATGGATATTGCCACCTGTGAATGAATTAAAGGAAGAGTTTACCTGAAATCAAAGAAGTCCAGGGCTGTCATAGTTTCTATAACAGAAAACTGTTCCACAAGTAGTTTAAGGATCATTGCAATTCTATGCATTCGAGCAACAACCTTCAACATATTCCGTTCATCTCTCACCTTAGTGAGGGAGGAGGAAAAAGAAAAATACACCTCATTACTCACTGGCAAGGCAGAGCAGGGAATAGTGGCTTTGATCATTATTTTTCATGTAATTATGACAGCATTTAACCCAGATCTTGCTATTTAGGTTTTATAAGCCACTAAAGGGTTGCTATATGATTTATGTCTGTGTCTTCCAAGGAGGAATGCATATGAAGTAATTGACAAAATCCAAAGCAAATTTGGCATTCCTAAATCCTATTTAGGCTACATTGGCAGCCTAATTCTTTGTACTTTTACTTGGAAATCAGCCCCACAAGGTTCTTTGGGACTTACTCACAACTTGGTTTCACAGTGCTAACTAGCTCAATTAAGTACCCCTGAGATCAATGTAGCATGTTTCTGAGTAAGTGTTTTTAAAATTGCAGCCTTACAGCACAAGCCTATGAATGCTTATTCAAAAGTAAGTCACATGTAGGGCTTACTCTCAGGTATATGTGCACCAAACAGTAGCCTTCAGCAGTTAGCTAAACTGTTAGGTTTTATGGATTTCAGTGGGGTTTGGGGATGTCAAACAGAGAACAGTTTAGTGTTCTAAATCTCCTCAATGCACAGAACCTTCAGTAAAGAGCTGAATTTCAAACATTCAGTGTGCGGTTGGTGAAAAACAACCAATAAAGGAAATATTTTAAAAATTTGAATACATATTTATACAACTTACGTGACCATTTTGAAATATCACTCGGACAGAATCAAGTTCCCACAGGATCTGCTTGAACCATAGTTCATAAGCTACAATGAAAAAGCACACACTGTTGGTTTCCTGTCTTAGCAAACAGGGATGATGAATTCAGATGAAACATCAGAAAGTTAAGCCTCTCCTGATTTATTATGAAATGGTCCAATAAAAGGTTTCCTTAAGACTGGAATATTAAACAAAACACTTAGAGAACCTGCCTTCAGTTTTTCTGTACTTGAACACCCTCTTTCCACCCCATCCCTGAACATAATCATACCAATATCTGCAGATGTTCATACAATGTCAGAGTAATGCAGAGGAGTGGTAGTAAGGTTGCAATAAACAAGACTGCATCACATGAGGTAATAAATGGGCCTGTCATATTCTCTCAGCCTAACCTGCCTCACATAGTAGTTGTAAAGATGAAAGTGGAAAGTAAGAACCATGCATGTTACTTGGAGATCCTTAGAAGAAAGATGATGAAAATGTACTAGAGAGAAGTGAAGTTTAGCCAATACATGACTAGTTGTGGTGTGTTCATCAATAATAAAGAAAAGAAAGGAGAAGCAAATTGAAAGCCAGGGGAAACTGGTTCTGGAATTTGTTTTAAACAATTATATCCTGCTTTTCTCCCCAGTGAGGACCCACCCATACAGCTTTCAACATAGTTGTTACTTCATTTTATCCTCACAGCAACCCCATGAGATAGGTTAGGGTGAGAGAGAATGACAAGTCCTAAATCACCCACCCAGCAAACTCCAATGACAGCAGGGATTTTGTTATGTATGTGGACCGCCTCCAAGGGTCCGCGGACAGGCCAGAACTTGGATCCGAAAACAAAGGAAACTTCAGATCCTGGATTCCCCAGCCCCAACCAATAGCCACCTTGGCGGGACATTCAAACCCTCCAATGGGAGTGGGGGGGTTGCTGGTGGATATGTATATAGTGGGCCCTGTTGGCCGTTAGAGTTAGTCTTTGTCTATGTGAAGTACAATAAACGTGTGCTACAGCATGTCGTTGTCCGAGTCCTCCATGCGGCGAACCCAGTACTTTTCAGATTTGAACCAGGATCTTCCAGATGCTAGTATGATACTCTAACCAGTATACCACACTGTCAGACAGATAAGTTTATTGCGGTCAAAGACCATAATGCAACCAATACAGTTAATAGAACAGCTATCAAAGCAATGATAAAATAATATGTCTTGTATGACAATATAAATTATAAACATTAAAATATTAAAATATTTACAAATTCCAATAAAAATCAAGTAAAAATTACATGTAACCGGTTAATTTTTTCTAGGTAGTTCCAGGTGGGCAGCTGTGTTCGTCTGAAGCACTAGAACAAATCTAGAGCCCAGGGGCACCTTTAAAGAAAGACCATCAAAGGTTTATTCAAGGCATGAGCTTTCATGTGCAGGCACACTTTTTAAAATACATTGGAAAGGAAGCTAGAGCCCAAACTTATAGACGGAGGCTGAATAGCAAATTAACATGTAACATGATGAAGATGTTTTAAGATATTGGAATGTTTTGCTGACATACCACAGCAACCATCTCAGAAAAGAAAGAAAGAAATGCTGTTATGTTTCCTCCATTTCTCAGAGGAGGTTCTCAGTTTACTTCCCACAGTTGGAAAAGATGCCTTTTATCCCCTATTTTGACATATTTATTGCTGTGCTGTCCTTTCCCCCCCTTAATTAGATCAAAACAACTGTTGACCTTATAACCTTAGCTTGTAATTTAGTTTTGTCTTTGCATATCTTAAAGCACCTACATCATGTTACATGTTAATTTTCTGTACAGCCTCTATCTGTAAGTTTGAAGTCTAGCTTCCTTTCCAATGTATTTGGAAAAGTATGCATGCACACGAGAGCTCATGCCTTGACTAAACCTTTGTTGGTCTTAAAGGTGCCCCTGGACTCTTAATTCTTTTTCCCCCTACGGAAATTGGAATTCAGAAGTAGCAGAAAACTCTATAAGTTTGAAGTCTAGCTTCCTTTCCAATGTATTTGGGAAAGTATGCATGCACACGAGAGCTCATGCCTTGACTAAACCTTTGTTGGTCTTAAAGGTGCCCCTGGACTCTAATTTTTTTCCCCCTAGGGAAATTGGAATTCAGAAGTAGCAGAAAACAGGAGAGAGTGAATGCACACAATAAAAGAAAACAAAAATGAGGGTGTTCTGACTCCAGGTGTTGCAGCAAGAAAAGTCTTCTTGGAGATCCTGGGCCAGGAGCAGAAAAAGTAGAGCACAAGAGTTGGAACCTTGAGAACTGGTTGATCCAGCAAGAATTCCCTCTCAGCCCGAAGCTATGAGGAAAGCAGCCCCACCTGCTCTGGAGGCAACACCCAGGACTCAATTGCCAAGGCTTAACTGGGGACAGAATCCTTCAAATGATTACATCCTCTGCAACCATGGTCTGGCCGAAGAATGGGAGCACAGGCTGCCCTCCCAGTGGAGGCAGGGGTCACCCATTGCCAGGCCCAGCCACCCTGTGCCAATCAGCTGGCTGGCAGAGGGACTTACCAGGAGAAAGAGGAAGGTCCAGGCCATGTCATCAGTGTCACACAGGAAGTGATGTCATCCTGCCAGTGACGTCTGGGACACGCAATGGTATTTGGGCAAAAACTCTATGGTAGAAGCCGTTTTTTACCAAAGAGTTTTCCCCCCAAATACCAGAGTGTTGCTGTGACATCACAGTGTGATGACTTCACTTTCTGTGCAATGTCAGTGATGTGGCCGGGGCCTTCCTCTTTCTCCTGGTAAGTTCCCTCCATCCTCCACCAGATGCCAGGAGGGATCTCTGGCATGGGGTCTCCACTGGGCTGCTTCTGCATGGGCCTACTGTCTCTGCTGCTCCTGCTGGGGTGTTGGCAAAACCTGGAAGGCTGTTGGTCCTGTATCCAGCCTGGCCTGACCACAGGACTGCTTTCACTTAATCTGGAATATCTGCTGGGTCTCCCAGTGGCAAAGTCTCAACTTCAGGATCTTGGCACATGGCCTTGGGAGCTAGGGGCTCAAGGTCTTGACTGCAGGCTCTTGGGGCATGGTCTGAGGACCCACTGTGTCTGAGTAAGGTTGCCAGCTCTGGATTGGAAAATACCTGGAGACTTCGGGGGTGGATCCAGGAGAGGGAGGAGGTTGGGGAGGGGAGGGATCTAAGCACAGTACAGTGCCATATAGTCCACCCTTCAAAGCAGCCATTTTCTCCAGGGGAGCTGATCTCTGTCAGCTAGAGATCAGCTGTAAAAGTGGGAGATATCTGGGCTCTACATAGAAGCTAGCAACCCTATATCTGAGTCTGAGGGATCTGCCTCTGACAGCAATCCTATCTCTTTGTGGAGCTCATCTGGGTCCTCCTCTGATGTGTCTGAGGTAGGGCTGCCAAGTCCCCCCAGGGGGCGGGGAAACCCCAGCCCCAGAGGCCCGTTCCCCACCGCTGGTGGATCAGGCCCCGGGGGGAACCTCACCCCGGCGTGCGCATCACCAGGAAGTGACGTTATGACGCCAAGCATGCTGGGGGCGGGGCCACGACCATGCCCGGCGTCATAACGTCACTTTTTGGTGACGTGCGCGCATAGGACGCCAGACGGGAGTCCCCCGCTCCCGACGATTTTCGACTTGGCAACCCTAATCTGAGCCTGGTTTGAACTGTACCCCATTTTGGCCTCCATCTGTATTTTCATATCCAACACGTTTGTGAGAAACTAGTAATGCATATGCATAATTGGATCTATTTATGTTTTACATATCGATTTTAATAATTTAATCATCAAATAAATATGCATAATTGGATCTATTTATGTTTTACATATCAATTTTAATAATTTAATCATCAAATAAAAACCAAGTGCCGCCATATCCTATTTTTGCTTTTGCTCCAGAAGATTACCTTGGTGGGTCACAATAAACAGATGCTCATCATGGATTTTGTTCCCCTTCTTCTCACTCTGAAGTTCCTGAGCATTCAATATTTTGTCTAGCTTTAAAAGAAAGAATATAAGCTTGTTCTTAAGGCAGTACAATTAAATCCAACTTAACTTCTCTTTCCATGAGTTTGCATTTAACAGTCAGCATGAACATCCAGAACTTTAAGTTCAGAGTCATATTAGTGTCTGGTTGTTTATTTTAAAAAATGGCCTTTGTAGCACTGTAACATAAGAACATGACTATTGTGATCTATAGTCTACTGTGCTGAAATGGCTAACAAGAGGAAGCACATAAAGCATATATAGTGTGCTAATTTGAGGAAAAACACATCCATTTGTCTGGATGTCTATTCACTTATTAAAATAATTAAATGTCCACCTTTATCCCAAACAACTGGTACCCCTCACTGCATAATTACTTGCATTGCTTAGCTGCTAACTCAACGGTGACTATAATCAGATACCAACAATAGCAATTATTGTGCTTTCTCTAGGAGGCTCTCTTTGACTGGAAACAAATGATATTTAAAAAAAGAGTTAGAGGTGTTATGTCCATGGTTTTGCACACTATTTTTTTTTCTGCCCCATGGCTAATCTCTTGCCAAACAAAATTTGTCTGAAAAAACGTAAAATGGTAGACTAAAAATAAAGACATAGCTGAAACACAAAACTGAATAACATAACAGCTATTATTAATACATTCAAGTCTTACAAATTATTGACCGTTTCTAGACAATAAATGATCAGGCTAGTATAAAGATCAGCCAAATGAATACTGTTATGACTGTATAACTTTTCATATATTCTCAGGCTTTAGGACGCAGTGATTTAGTAGCTCTTGTTAAGGGAGTGTATTCATTCACGGCTGGTTACAGATTACAGAATGCCCAAGGCCCACCATAAGCCCACTACCAGTCCCCTCTTCTTGCCCGCCCACCCACATGCTCCTACTTGCTTGCTCATTGTTCTCCTGCCATCTTGCAAGCTCTCTTACCATCTGCATTAGTAGCTGTCCACACTGCCTGAATGTACTTTTCCTGGTGGTGCTGGAGGGCCCCCTGCCATGGCCACCAGGAACGATGACACTTTTTGCACCACTCACCTATCCTTCTCCAGCAGCTCTAGGCAGCATACCTGGCTGGGAGCACAAGTGACAAAACCCTCACAAGCAGGCAGTGGAAGGGTGTGAACACAGGCATCAGAGGAGATACATGCATCTAGCATTCACTCCATTGTTTTACCAAACTCACACTGGAACAGAAAATGATGCAGCTCAAAATCACATTCAGATATCCCGGGCCAATGCCGTACTGACTGCAAAGTCACCCCTGAATGGCCATAAAATGGCCATAAATCTATCCAGATGGTACCATAAAACCAAGAGGTCAAATGAAGTGAAAGCACATGCAGTCTGGACACTGCCATAAAATCCAACAATCAATCAAAGTGAAAGTGGCATGCAGTGTAGAAGGAAATTTCTGTTCCAGCATGGGTTTGGTAAAACAGTGGAGTGAATGCTAGATGCAGAATGGGCCATCAGTAGGAAGTCAGTAGCAGTGGGCCTTGCCAGAAGCTATGGGGCCTTGGCAGCTGCTCCACTACAGCATATGCTGACACCAGCCCAGTATTAACTTGTTATGACTGTCTGTATAGTGTATTCTGCTCTTTAAAGGACATTCTGTTCTCTTCACAAATCTGAGATTAGGCATCTTGAACAACATTTAAATCCTGTTCTGCTCTTTCCTAACTCAAAAGAAGTTGTGTTAAAATAATCAGACTCTCTTGCTATCTATCATCCATGAGCTACTATTAAAGCTGAGGGAAATTGTTTTCCATAATAATAAATGCTCTAAAAGATCCATGTCCAACTGAGGCACTAATCTCTGGCACCCCAATATATTTGAGGTAGCATATTTACAGATTACCATTTTCTGGAAGAGAAAAGCGGAGTATGTCCCATCACAAATTTACACTTACCTGTAAATAGTCTCCATAGATAAGGCCCCCTTTGTTAGCTTTATTTTGTCCTTCTTGTGACTTATCTTCCTCCTCAGATAAAGACAGCTTGTTAAAATTAAATCTAGGAATAAACCAAAAAACAATTGGCTAAGGGATCAAACTGCCTACATTTGTTCAGAGCTGATTCCACAATTCCATTTTAATCATATAACACTATAGAACATATTATTATTTTCAGAAAGCAGCTTCTTATTCTTTTTAAAAAACATTTTAGTAGTTAACAATGTACCCCAGTAGTCAATATTTCATCCTTTCTTAATGTCCTTTTAAGGTTGGCCATCAAATAGTGCCTGTCTTGATTGCTGCCATTGTTTATTAAAAACAGAAATGTACTCACTGATATTTGTTTTCCCAAAATGGACACCCACTCATGACTCCAGAATCCAATAATGCACTGAGCATTAAGCAGAGCGCTGTGTCCTTTTTATGTAAGATGATCCTAGGATTTAAACCAATCCCCTGCTTCTTTATCTGCCCATCCCTGTCACTGTGTTATAACTACAGAAGTTACTCTGAAACAGACTCCATGGAGTATTTGTTTTGTCAACTGATCAATTCCTTCAGTCAACCCAACAAGAACTGAAGAAATGCTTACAAAGGTCAAAGGTTCTTCTGCAGCTCCTCTGACTAACCATTTTCAATCATGCAAAGGGGTGCAGATCAAAGTAGAAGGAAACAATATACAAAATGAGCAGTGTTTTTGTGCATTCTGAATAGGTAGAGTGTCCTAAGTTATAAATACAAAAGCAATTCAGATATTAATATGTTTATGTCATGAAGATAATAGCAGTGACTCTCTGGAATCAAGGCTATAATTAGAGCAATCAAATGCCCGTATCTCCACATTAAAATGGAGTATCTTTTTTTTTTTAAGTATGTTCGCTAGGCTGAAAAGTGTTTTAACTTTAAAAAGAATTTTGAACTCTCACTACTTTCCCTCAAACAGTTGTGTTTGTTGAACACTGTTACTCAACTCTTCCTAATCATTAACTCCTGACTAGGAACTGTAGCACATTTCAGTAAGATCTGACCATGTGCCAGCATGATGGATGTCACCAACTGACCAATTCCATCAACTGTGCAGATGCAAAAGCAGAATACATACTCTTGACATCGATATTTTAAAAAACGCATTACCTGTCCAGGATGACCCTTTTTAACATTTGAAGGTCTACTATACAAGCACTGAATCAACTATAGATACAGTCACTGAAAAGCATCTGTGGGTGGTGTTATGAGTTCTAGCTAGATTTTGTTATGTTTGATTTTGAGATTTTGATTTTGAGAACATTAGGCATGAAGTAACTGCTGTCTAACTGATAGTATTCTAGAAGAGGTTTCTTTGGCATCTCGTGGAACAGTGGCATCACAAAATGTTCCAGAGGGTAGTAGAACGGTTAGATTTGAGTCCAGTTGCACCTTTTTGGGGGTATAAACGTTTGTTTAAGAGTCAGTGGAGTGACTTTCTGGAGCAGTAGTAAATGAAATAGGAGGAAGAAACTTTTAAACGAAGGGTCCTCAGTAATGCTCCCTCTAAGCTGTGGAGTCTCGTGAGCAAAAATCCTACTTTGTGAGCTACTGGCATTAAAGTTGAGAGTGAGTGATTTGGCTGCTGCATAAATTAATTTGCGCTGGAGCCACCTTTCCTGTGCTAAGACAAAAATGTGAGAGCCAGAGGCTAAAAAACTGTGAGCTAACTCACACTAACTCAGCTTAGAGGGAACACTGGCAGGCAATTTACTTCACACTAGCAGTGTCATGAAGCTCTGACCTGGCAAGGCTGGAGGCCATTGCAAACTGAGCCTGGCTCCAACTAGAGCTGTCAACTGCTTGGAGAAAAATGCCTTCCTCTTGCATAGATGCTTACTGGGATGTTATTTGGTTGTTGTTGTTGTTCAGTTGCACAGTCGAGTCTGACTCTTCGCGACCCCATGGACCAGATCATGCCAGGCCTTCCGGTCTTCCGCTGTCCTCTGAAGTTTGCTCAATTTCATGTTCGTTGCATCGATGACACTGTCTAACCATCTCATCCTTTGCCGTCCCCGTCTTCTTTGACCTTCAATCTTTCCCAGCATCAGGGTCTTCTCCAGTGAGTGCTCCCTTCTCATTTGGTGGCCAAAGTATTTGAGCTTCAGTTTCATTATCTGGCCTTCCAGGGAACAGTCAGGGTTGATTTCTTTGAGGATTGACTGATTTGATCTTCTTGCAGTCCAAGGGACTCTCAAGAGTCTTCTCCAGCACCATAGTTCAAAAGAATCTATTCTTCGGCGCTCAGCCTTCCTTATAGTCCAACGCTCGCAGCCATACATGACTACTGGGAATACCATTGCTTGGACCATGCGTATTTTTGTTGGCAGGGTGATGTCTCTACTTTTTATCATGCTGTTTAGGTTCGCCATCGCTTTCCTCCCAAGGAGCAGGCGTCTTTTAATTTCATGGCTGCAGTCACAGTCTGCGGTGATCTGGGATCCCAGGAACGTGAAGTCTGTCACTACTTCCACAGCTTCCCCTTCTATTTGCCAAGGAGTGATGGGGCCGGATGCCATGATCTTAGTTTTTTTGATGTTGAGCTTCAAGCCCACTTTTGCGCTCTCCTCTTTTACCCTGAGCAAGAGGCTCTTTAGGTCCTCTTCACTTTCTGCCATTAGAGTGGTATCGTCTGCATATCTGAGGTTGTTGATCTTTTCCCCAGCAATCTTAATTCCCGCTTGTGATTCATCCAGGCCAGCATTTCGCATGATGTACTCTGCATATATATTAAATAAGCAAGGTGACAATATACATCCTTGTTGTACTCCTTTTCCTATGCTGAACCAATCAGTTGTTCCATATCCGGTTCTAACTGTTGCTTCTTGGCCCTTATACAGGTTTCTCAAGAGACATGTGAGGTGGTCTGGTACTCCCATCTCTTTAAGGACCTGCCATAGTTTGTTGTGATCCACACAGTCAAAGGCTTTAGCATAGTCAATGAAGCAGAAGTAGATGTTTTTCTGGTACTCTCTTGCTTTCTCCATAATCCAGCGAATGTTGGCAATTTGATCTCTAGTTCCTCTACCTCTTCGAAACCCAGCTTGTACTTCTGGCAGTTCTCTATCCACATACTGTTGAAGCCTAGCTTGTAGGATCTTGAGCATGACCTTGCTAGCGTGTGATATGAGTGCAATTGTGCAATAGTTTGAACATTCCTTAGCATTGCCCTTCTTTGGGATTGGAATGTATACTGACCTTATTTGGTAGGTGATATTATATACCTGCCCTGACCTGGCTAGCCCAGGCTAGCCCACTCTTGTCAGATCTCAGAAGCAAAGTAGGGTTGGCCCTGGTCAGTATTTGGATGGGAGACCTCCAAGGAATACCAAGGTGGCTACACAGGGACAGGCAATGGCAAACCACCTCTGAGCTTATCTTGCACTGAAAACCCTCTGCAGTTGCCGTAAGTTGGCTGTGTAATTTACCTCCTCTGCCCATTTTCACACATTAAGCCTTAATTAAAGAACCAGGACATTTTTCTCCAGGACTGTTGACCACTTCAGTTCCAGTCTTTTGGTACAGTTACTACCAGAGATTTGAGACCTAACTATTGCCCTCACAGCACTGATCATTTCCCACTGTAGGAAAGAAGACAGGTGCAGTCTCCTAAAAAGCTGGCAAGATTTTGTCATAGAATTGAATGGGCCCGTTCTGTTTTTAAGAGGTCAGTGGTGATCAAGTGTAGAAGAAGAAGAGGAGATTGGATTTATATCCCACCCTTCACTACCCAGAGGAGTCTCAGAGCAGCTTACAAAATCTTTTCCCTTCCCCTTCCCACAACAGACACCCTGTGAGCAGTGTTCCCTGTAAGCTGTGCTGGGCTGTGCAATTTTGGGGGCCCAGCACAGGGATTTTTAGCCCAGTGCACAGGCCCGAGGAGTGGGTGGCCCTCCCCTCCCAGTCCCACTCCCAACCATCAACTTGCCAGGCAAAGGCGGCTGACTCACTGGCTGCTCTCTGGCTGGAGATCAGCCACCTGGCTGCAGGGCAGGCCCTATAAAGGGAGGTGCTTGTGGGGCCCAGCCCGACTTTCGATTCCAACTAAGACTCCAGGAAGAGCCCTCCTGCTGTGCTGGCTGGCTAGTAGTGGGAGTCCGGGATATAGTGCCACCCAAGAAGATCTGTTCGTCTGCCCCACGGGTCATCTCAGGTAAGTCTCTCCCTTGCTAGGCTTTACATGTGATTGGGTGGCTGGTTTTTGCTTCCCGTGGGCCAAGGATGGGAGCAGGGGAGCCGCTCGGGTAGCAAAAAGCCCATCATTGTGTTTGTTTTGTTTTAACTGGGGCTCCACGTGTGCCCAAGTGCCTGGGTTTTGCCTCCAATGAGATCAGCATG
>NW_015160297.1:249041-251425 GCF_001447785.1 Gekko japonicus
GACAGACAGATGTTGCTGTCTGATTGTGCACTTTAAATATGTAAGGGAACTGCAACAGCAATGGATGAAACTGCCCGTTTGAACACAGCCTATATAAATAGACAATAAGACAAACAAGAAAACTTTGAGTGTTCATTTCCCTCTGTGAACAAGGAAATGGTTTGCTACAGTTAAAAGCAGTGGCGGCAACAGTAAGATGGCAGAAAGAACATTCTAGCACTTTCCTTGTCAGCCTTGAGCTTATGCCCAGAAGGCCAGCTTCTGACAGTGCTAGTGGCATATTGAACTGAGAATGTCACAATTGATGATGACATCAAGAGGATTTACAAGCCAAAAGAAACCTTGCTTTTTAATTTTTTTTCTGGATTGGTCACTATGTTGTTGGTTGAAAATATATATCTATTAAACAAACATGGCAGATGGTTGTGCAATCTCTCATCAACATCCTTGTTTCTAGTAAGTGCCAGACACCATGTAACAGTTTCAAATGTTATACAGAAACCTTGTGTTTCAACAGTGTCACTAATGTTCATAGGACACAATTACTTATTCCTGCTTTAATATCTTTAGCAATTGGAGGCTCTGGTTTCTCACAGCAAACATCAAGGGTGAGCTGCTTTTCTTATCCTAAATATATTCAGAAGCTAGATTCAGGTGGGTGGCTGTGTTGGTCTGAAGCAGCAGAGCAAGTTTGAGTCCAGTGGCACTAAGAAGTGTATTTACACACAAAAGCTTATACCTTGAATGAAATTGTGTTGGTCTTAAAAGGTGCCACTGGACTCAAAAATTATATTCAGAAACTATTCCACATGAAAGGATACGCTTTAGCCACGATGATTTTAATAAACTAGGAAGAAGGGAAAGGGAAACATGAACAATTAGGGAAAGTATCTGGGCTAACTGGGAAAGGCTGGCTGAGAATCTGCCCTTCCTTCTTTCCAGGTAGTTGAAAAGCCCAGAATTCACCAAAGGGCTCAGGCAAAAGGCCTCTTAGCTGACGGCCCTGTTCAGTCTTAAAGACTCTGAAGATCTTTTCAGGATTTGGATTGGTGACTTTGGTTCGCAGCTACACAGAAGAGTTGATCTCCTTACCTGAACAGAGAAGTTATGGTAGGACAGATTGGCGGGAAAAAAGATGGTGTCCTGAGCAGACACACCAGCGCGTAGCTCCTGCTTTTTTCCAGCTTTAAGATAAGTGCCTGTATCGTGCCTTGAGCTTTAATAAGCTACAGTTAGCTTAAATATTTGTACTTTCAAGGACTTTCCTTTTTTGTTTGTTTTTTAGTGAATTTATGGGCTATTCTTTTACTGTTTGATAGTCAGTGCCATGGGAGGCTCTGCTGATTAAAATGAGCAATCACTGACTGGACTAAAAATTCTTTCTGAGCCTAGTTTGGTGATTGGCAGTTTTTCTTTTTTCTTATTCTTCTGTCTCTGTGCATTTGGAAATAGAGAGGGCTTGTTTCTCTCCAATTAATGGGAGCGACTAAAAGAATATGTGATGCAGAAGAATTATCTTCCCCCTGGCATGTAAACAGACCAAAATGGATGACTTCCTCATGCTGAATTCATCCCCCCTCACCTCTGCTTTTCCAACTTCTAATCGTTTTACTCCCCTCATAAATTTCGAAGCTAATGCTGAAGTTGAGAGGGGAGTTAAACCATGTCGACAGCAAACATCAACGAAAGAGCTTGATCTTATTGACAACATAAGCCCTGATACTATGCTGCTCCACTCCTTGCAATTAACAGCGGAAACTGTGGAACTTATTTTTGAAAGACTATTAACACTAGAAGGAAAAATAGACCAACTTATGGGACTTACCCAGAGGCTTCCATTGCACGCTAAAGCTAGCACAGACTCAGCTGAGTTCACTTTTAGAAAACTGCCCTCCCCTTCATCAAAATGGAGCTCACAAAAAGACAAGGCTCAGCAGTTGCAAGCTGAAAATACTCAATCCAAATTAAAGCTACAGCCCTGTAAAATCTGCCTGTTTGTACTTACAAAGGCCAGATGATATCATGGATTTCAGAAAGATGGGCCAAATACCATCTAAGAACCCTTTTACATGAGAACTTAATATCCACAGATTTAATTGCAGTTGAGGCACTTAACAACTTATACCAGACACATAGGGCTCTTCTCACCTTTGGTAGAATTCCTAGCTTGTTGCTATGCCAGAAAGAACTTTTGTTCTCCAAAGGGGTCTTCCCTGCCAGAGTTTTTAATAACCTGATTGTAAACCCCTGTTATCTAGCTGGCAGAAAAATGACCATATGGAGGTTGAGAGCTCTACTTCAGAAGCGGCACCAGTAGTAGTAGTACAGAGTGCCTCGGCTCAAGTGCCTAACTCTTCTTCAGAACTGAATATGGTCCCAGCACA
>NW_015160297.1:251453-254054 GCF_001447785.1 Gekko japonicus
ACTCTTTCCTTGAAAATTCAGTTGAAGAAGAATTACTCAACTCTTTCTTAGCCCTCCCAACTCCTGAACAACTGATAATTACTACTAGACTAGGAGTGATAAGAGACAAGCTCCTGGAAATTAAAAATGATCCAAAACAGCAAAGATCAAATCTTTCTAAAGTGCCAAATGCATTAGAGAGCCTCCAAGAGACAAAAATTCTCTGGACCCCCCTAATGCCAGCAGTGGTGGATTTATGGAATCCAGGTAGTCTCTATACAACTTCCCAGCGAGAGAACACAGTGAAGAACTAAGCAAATCCAGTGAAGAAAGAGCTCAAGAGAACCCAAGAGAACTAGTACAGAAAGTTACTGATGTCAGTACAAATGGTTGTATTTTTAGTGACAATAACAACTCTCTGGAGAAGATCGGGCAACTGGACTGACAACCATTGACTCTCCTATCCTGGAATATAGCAGGTTGGTGATCCAAGAGTCATGATTGAGAGTTTAATAGTTTTATAATGCAATATGACATTTTTTTCAGGAAACTTGGATGAAGGAAGCCTTTGAATTACCAAATTATATAGCAGACCTACTTCCCGCTACTGTTAATTCAAGAGGAAGACCTTCAGGAGGCCTGAGTATATTTGTATCAACCGCACTGAGAACCACCATAGAGAAATTAGTTATTGTTGGTAACTGGGGTATAGCTGTTTGTATATCTTTTACAAACTGTAAAATTGTATGCATTGATGTATATTTGCATCCCCACCCTTCTCAGTCATACATCAAAAATATCTGGGAATAAGTAGAACGGCAGATACACCATTACATGAGAAAATTTCCTATAGCATCTATAATAGTTGGGGGTGACTTTAATGCCAGGCTGGGTCAAAATTATAATCAAATACTAAAGTTGTAGGGAATCTAGACCCCGCCACACCCCAAATATATGTTAATCGACAATCATTAGATCCCATAGCAAATTTTGCCAGAGCATGTTTAACTCAAATGGTGTATAGATTGAATCTTATCATCCTGAATGGCTCATTACCTGATGATTGTCCAGGCCAGTTTACTTATTGGTCAGGTATAAAACACTCAACAATTGATTACATAATGACCTCCTTGAACCTCTTCAATAGTTATATTAAATTCAAGGTTGATGTGAGACCAGACAGTGATCATTTACCCCTTATTGTTAGTTGGGGAGTAACACCAGGGACCCCTAAGAATAGGGACAGGACTGGGCTAGACGTGCCAGATCAGGTAGGGAGGGTTAAAAATAAATGAAATATTAAAATTAGTGAGAAATTCCATATTTGGACTCAAACTGAAGAAGCAAAATCTATTTCCCATATACTGATGTCTATAGAAAATGGAAACGCTATATTAAAAAAATGACTTGCTTACATTAAAACTTACCCCTCTCCTATCAAGAGTTGGTAGCTCCAAAGACAGGCAAACACCACCGAATAAGAAGTGGTTTGACCAGGAGTGTATGCAAGCCAAGACTGAACTTATAGAGAACTTAAAAGTATTCCAGCTAAACCCCAATTTAAATACTAACCTTGAAACCCAATCAAAGAAGAGGGAAACTATGCAAATGGCTAGATCAAGAAAACCTGTTAGAAACTGAACAGGCAGGTTTTTCCTAAGGTCGTTCAACCATGGATCATTGCTTGGTACCAGACTATCTCATCCACAAACATGCAATATCCTCCAAGAAAAATTTATATGCAGCATTTATAGATCTCAGGGCTGCTTTTGATACTATTTCTCGAAGAAGACTATGGACAAAATTGGGAGAAACATCTATTGATAGAAGATTATATAGGCCAATCAGCCTATTGAGTGTGCCAGGGAAGCTATATGCAAGTCATCTCCTTGAGAAACTTAAAAGTTGGCAAGAAGAAGAAAAGCTTATTGTAGATGAACAAGCAGGGTTTAGGGAGGGACCCCCTACTTTGTCAAATCGTTGTATCACAGCTTTACTGTATGCAGATGACATGGTCCTTTTATCTAGAACACCAGTAGGCCTTAAAAGGGCACTAAAACAGCTTGGTGCCTATTGTGATTCCAACTTATTAGAAATCAACTATCAGAAGACCAAAGTGATGTCCTTTCGAAAGAAGCCCAAATTAAGGACGTGGAGCTTAAAGGGTCATAGCCTAGAGCAGGTTTCATCTTTCAAATATCTAGGGGTCATGTTTCAATCTACAGGGTCAAGAAATGACCATCATGAATTTGTGGCAAATAGGGGACGGAAGACTGCAAATAGTATTACCAAATTTCTTTCAACAAAAGGGGGTCATATTCATCCAGTTATAAGGAGGTACCATGGATACTTGGACAAGGAGATAAGTAGGAAGCTATTATTTGATCCTGCTCCACAGATTATAATAAATTGTGCTAAGTTTCTAGCAATAGCCCAGAAAATACGGGCTGCACATGTAGTATAATTTTAGAAAGAATCCAGAAGACTTAGGAGATAGGGAGTAGAATTGTATAACCTCTATAATATTTATTCAACAGTTGAATAACAGTTGATAGAGTATTGTAGAAATTTAGAGTTTTAGTAATTTTGTAATTAACATATGCAGATCAAACACAGTTTTAT
>NW_015160297.1:256315-261962 GCF_001447785.1 Gekko japonicus
TTCAGAAATACCTGGAGATTTTTGGGGTGGAGCCTGAGTGGTGAGTGTTGCTTTCTGACACACGTCTGGTGATGTCAGGGGGTGTGGCATATGCAAATAAGTTATGCTAATGAGCTCCTGCACCTCTTTTTCTATGAGATGACCCCTGCCTGAAACTCTTCGGGTATATCTGTTAGGTGATAGAGAACTATATCATATGCAGTATGTATGATAGCACTCAAAAAGCAATATCACTTGATGAAGGAAACATCAGTTGCTGGGAAATAAACTAATGAAATGAGTGTGTTTTTTACACATATATGAATGTGTCTTTTACACATATACCCCATATTTTTAATGTATTTATTCATTTTAAATTGTCATTTTTATCTGTATTTATTCTGACTGGTCTTATGACCGTAATAAACTTTTGAACTTTGTAGGCTAGATTGGCCTCATGGCATCATTTCTTTATGTTTCCTTAATTCCCCCCCCCACTCTCCTATTGAGGTGATGTTGAGTGTGACAGTATACAAGTATGTGGTCTGAAAACACACATACACACTGTAGAATTAACTCGCCAGTGCCCTTGTAATCCCACCTACCACAAACAAGTCAGCACAGTCACCAGTGATGTACCACAAGACAAAATGCAAGAGGAAAAATGGCTTCAAAAGGAAGGTTCCCAAAGGGAATGCAGCCGATGCTCAAAAAAAGCCCACAACATCCTCATAGTGGCTGCCAGCTCACTACATCTTTTCAAGAGATGCAACATAGTGGCGATCACTTTGTGACTCAGAAAGTAAAAGGCTGGAGGCCATCTTGGGGAGCTGGGAAAAGAAGAAGAAAGATGCTCTAGAGGGTCCATTTCTTTTAGCTTTGTGTGTTTTGTTTGAGACCGTGCCCTGCTCAGCAGCGGCCCTGGGTGCTTCCCTTCGGCTTCTATCCTCACTGAGGGCTAGGGACTCCACTTGTTGAAGGATAAAATTGCAAGTCCCTAAGTCTAAACAGTCATCTTTCCCACAAGTACATGCCTTGTGGGTCTAATTCACAAGGATGTTACCCTCAAATTTGTATTCAAGGAGGAAGAGCTGGTGGACAAGAGTTTTTCCAAATGGACCCTGTCAGACTCTCTTCACAGCTTCAGAGTCCTTGTGTCCATTCCCATGAAGGTGTTTTGCTGTTTTACAGCTTTATTTCATTGTGGCCATTAACAGGGAAGTGAAAATAACTTCATACAATTTGCATCATTCAATTCCACTTATCTGTGGTTTTCTGTGTGTCCTAAAATGTTTTGTGTATTCTGTAAAAGAAATTAATATCCTTAACTACAGCCATCTCTCGGGATCTGTTCTAATCACAGAGGCTACTTAGATATATTTATTGCCTCTGAAATGTGAATGGACAGGAAGGAACCTTTCGAATGACCATTTATGTCATAAAAGCATCAATATTTATATCTCCTGTGCAGTTAAGCACCACTGGTTCCCTTGTTCCCAAGGTATTTTGTAATTTCCGCAGACACAACGACCTTTACATTTAACCTCCACATCCAATTAATAGTCTGCTTCAAGTAAATGGAGATTCAATAACTCAAGGTTAGGCAAATACGGATAACAGTTGATGCAATATTAATAACCCAATCAGATACTCATTCTCAGTGGGAGGATTAAAGTTCAAAGTTCTGTAAACTACCAACTAGTTTGTAAAAGCAACAGCAAAGACAGGACCAGAACACTTTGAAAAAAATGCAACTCTTGACTTAAAAAGAAATATTTGCTCAGTTTAGAAACCCATCCAAACCATCATTTATAGTGCAGAAAGAAAGAGGAGACTCCTCCTTTCTCTCATGCACAGCTTCAATTAATAATGTACAAAGCAGAAGCAAAGTTGAAACCACCTATCAAACCATGGTTTCCAATCCTGGCTTGAAGAGAAAGCTATAATCATATCTTCCCAGTTTGGATATCAAATTAAGCCATTTGTGTATTCATTTAAAAATGTATATCTTCCCTTGAGTTGGCTTAGAAAAGTTGATGATTACTATTTAAAAAATCAAAGCCATTGTAAGTTCCACTGCCAGCATATAAACTCATGTACAATAAGTCTGAGAAGTTCCTACAAAAAGTTACTATTTTGCAGACGCTATGGAAGGTGACCATTGAAGGTTTTCATTTGCACCTTTTTTTTTTGGCAGTCTATTCCACAGGATCAGTGTAAGACCAAAAATGGCATGAGAGCCTGCTGAGAAAATAACTCTCTCAAACCAGCAGTGGAAAATGGGCTCACAGGTTGGCACAGGAAGCGGGAGTGAGAGGGTGATGCCTCCTGCTGTGCAAAGCTCACCAGCTCCCAGGCAGGTGCTGTGTGAGTTTTGGCCCCAGGGAACAGAAGCATGTTTCCTCTTCCTCCCTCTGATTCTAAGAGAATATCCAAAATCCAAGTACACATACTTTTTATTGTGTGTATATGTTAAGTACTATCCAGTTGTTTCTGACTTATGGCAACCCTATGCATTAATGACCACCAGAACATCCTATCATTAACAGCCTTGCTCAGGTCTTGCAAACTGAGGGTCGTGGCTTCCTTAACTGAGGCCGAGTTCAGACTGGCAGTTTGAAGCGGGAGGGAGTTGTGGCAAAAAAGACCCGGAACAAACTGTTCCAGGTTTTCCCGTTCACACTGCAGCGACTGATGCGGGAGCATACCGGGAGGAGGTGCAAGGGAGCATTCACACCGTTGGCCCGTAGGCGCGGCTGTAAGCGGCTTTTTCTAGTAATCCGATCCCTAACGGATCGCGGCTTTTCTTGTTCACACTTCCGGGAATCGGGATGGACGCGGGATAATCGCGCTTTCCAGGGTTTGATACCACTTTCACCTGGTATCTTTTAAACTCAGTAGGGAAGCGTTACGAGACGGGTTGAGTACAGCTGGACAACGCCTGACAGATGTGCCTGTGTGAATGGCCCCTTTAATCTGGTTGTGGAACGTTTCTGAAATGTACCTATATTGGGGCAAACTGCCAGTCTGAACCCGGCCTGAGTCAATCCATCTCATGTAGGGTCCTCATTTTCTCCTGCTGTCTTCAACTTTTCCCAGCATGATTGTCTTTCCCAGTGACTCTTGTCTTCTTGTAATGGGACCAAAGTACGATAGCCTGAGTATAGTCATTTTAGCTTCTAGGGAGAGTTCAGGCTTGATTTGATCTAGAACCCACTTGTGTGTCTTTTTAGCGGTCCATGTAAAACTCTCAACTCTCTTCCAGCACCACATTTCAAAGGAATCAACTTGCTTCCTGTCAGCTTTCTTCATTGTCCACCTTTCATACCCAGCCATAGTAATGGGGAATACTTGTTGAAGGTATGTGGTATATACCTGTTGTTAAAGAGTTTCGTGGAAGACTCAAAATAAACACACCAAATACGGTTAAGTCAAATGGTGTTTATATAACTATTAACTGGTGAATGATTAAACAATAACTTTGTATATAATAACAGATTAACATAGAGCTAACAACAGTTGTGCTCACAGACAGACCAACCGACAGAGAGTAACTGAATAACTGTCACTCTTAGAATCTCTGTGTATGACCAAGACAGTCGCGACAGCCAATCAGAGTTCAGGCTGCCTCACACAGATGAGACTGACAGAGTCTCTCAGTACACGCCCACATCTATCAAGCTTGAATCCTCAAGTAGTTTGCAGGCGCAATCTAACTTTATACATGTAAACATTATCTCTGCACCTGTGCCTCTATATTCATATTCTGACAATACTATGGTATGAATTATCTTGATCTCAATTGCCAGCAACCCATCCTTGCTCTTAAGAATCTCTGCTAGCTCCTTCATGGCTGCCCTTCCCAGTCTCAGTCTCCTTCTGGTTTCTTGGTTGCAGAATCAACCAAATAATATATAACAGTGTGTGCGCTTTTGAGCTCCTCTTCAGGCTGGATTTGTTTAAAAAAATTAAAGTACTAAAAAGAAACTATCCAGTTTCAGGTTGACCTTACTGACTGATGCTGACAGACTGCTCAGGGTTGTCAAGGCCACCACTTGCAAATCAGATCTGTTATTAAAATCATGCTGGGAAATACCTCTCTTGGGCAAGATTATTCATGTGTCCCTCCTTCAAAGGTAGTTTCCTTTACAGGTGAAGGAAGCTGTGATTAAACCTCTTCTTAAGAAATCATCTTTGGATAAAAGGAATGTGGGTAATTATCTGCTTCTGTCCAATCTCTCATTTCTGGGCAAAGTGACTAAATAGGTTGTGGTGGAGTAACTGCAGGCATGAGATCTGCTCTTGATCCATTTCAGTTTGGCTTCAGGCCAAATTTCAGAACTGAAGCAGCCCACTGCACCTCTGGATACAGTTGGATAAGGTCAATCAATTGTTGCTGATATTTCTAGATCTATCAGTAGCATTTAGTATGGTTCACAATGAAAATTTTGATGGATCAACTGCATTCAGTGTTTGGGGTAAAAGGGACAGCCATATATTGGTTTTGCTCATTTCTTGCTGGCAGGAAATAAAGAGTTGCCACAGGAGAGGAAAAATCGGCTAATTGGGACCTGTTGTATAGGGAACCCAAATGATCTGTTTTACCCACAATGCTGTTTAATCTGTGTGTGAAACCTCTGGCTGGGATCATCGGGAGCTTCAGAGTGGGTTGTCCCCAATACGCAGATGACATCCAGCTTTATGTACCACTATCTAAGCCTCCCAAAACAGCTGTGAAGTCCTGGGCCAGTATCATGAAGTTGTAGTAAAGTGGCTGAGTGTGAACTTTCTTGGCCCTGGCCCTGGCCTGGTAGAACATGCTCCCACCTGAGACCAGAGCCCTGTGGGACCTATTACAGTTCTGCAGGGCCTGTAAGATGGAACTGTTCCTCCAGGCCTTTGGTTGAGGTGGCAGGCATTAAACCATCTCAGCCTCCCCTGCCTGTGGTCCCCTTGGTACCTGCCCAGTGTATATCAGGGTACCTACCACCATCTGCTTAAAAATTGCTATAAATCGGGGTACCTATTACCGTCTGTTTAAAATGCTACAGGAGACGTTGGACTGTTAGTGTTTTTGTGCTATCTTGCCTTACTTGTTTAAATTGTTTAATTATTTTTATATTACTGTTATTTTATATGTTGTGAGCTGCCCTGAGCCCACTTGTGGGGTAGGGCAGGATATAAGTAATAAATAAAT
Source organism: Gekko japonicus (assembly GCF_001447785.1). NCBI lineage: Eukaryota > Metazoa > Chordata > Lepidosauria > Squamata > Gekkonidae > Gekko > Gekko japonicus. Next base: position 261,492 of record NW_015160297.1, read on the forward strand.
AAATGCTTAATCTAGGCAAGGGAGAGGTGATGCTCATTGGGAAGACAGAGTGCTTAGGAGGGGTTGATCTACTGGCCTTAGGTAATGTAAAGCTTTCTCTAGTACTTAAGAACTTGGCATGCTCTTGATCCCAGACTTGTCAATGAATAAGCAGGTTGGTACTGTTGCTAGGAGTACCTTCATTCAATTACATCTGGCCCATAGCTGGCCCCTGTTTAGACTCTGCTTACCTAGCTATGCTGGTCTACACTACTGTAACCTCCTGGCTGGATTACTGTAACATGGTCTATATGGGGTTGCCTTTGAAGGTGCCTTGGAAACTTCAGTTGGTGTAAATGTGGCAGCAAGATTACTGTCTGTGGCCAGCTGCTTGGAACATATAATGCCAGTGGTGACCCAACTGCATTGATTGTTTCCAACTCAGTTCAGAGTGTTGGACATCACTTTTAAAGCCCTTCACAACCTGGGTCC
>NW_015160297.1:262108-262375 GCF_001447785.1 Gekko japonicus
GGGTACAGGAATCGCACACCACTTGTATACCAAGGTCCGGCACAGTAGGAAAACTCCAGATTTGAAGAGTAAATTAAATAGTTTTTATTAAAGTATTGCCCTAACTACAAGCACACTAAACATTCAAAAGAGCAAGCAGTACAGAACTAAGAAAGCAGAGGTGATTGATAGTGAATAGATGGGTTAGTTACTGGGTAATACAACCTGTTCAGACTTGCAGGGGTCCGTGAAGATGAGCTTATGGTTCAAACCCAGAGGTTTGAGGGT
>NW_015160298.1:0-25646 GCF_001447785.1 Gekko japonicus
AGACCAACATGGCTACCCACCTGAAACGAGTGTTAACCAAAGAAATGTATGTTTCAAATGTTCAACTGTATGCAAATAAATTACAAATTACAGAGTAAAATATATAAGATTAATGTAATACAGGAATCATGTCATCTTCAGCTTGGGGTGGTGGTGGCTTTTTTCCTAGAAATTAAGGCCTGTTATCTTCACTGGCTTTACCGCCGAAAATTCCAACGTTTTTACAACCTCTTAGCTAAGTTAAAAGAAGATTTCTCCTAGGGGCACAAAGTCCATAATTTCAAAGGGGGATTAGAAAGAGAGACTGCTGAATTGCAACTATTAATGAAGCTCATGTTTCCTTCATGGACCGAGAAGTATTTGTGCTGGTGACTGAGTTTCTTATTACTACTTTTCAGCCTGTACGTTATCCAGACTAAAAACCTCCTGGCTTCTGCCTGTTGGTCACCCTGGGCTTCTGGTGCATGCACTGGTATGCTCTGGGTGCAGCACATAAGGGAAGCCTAGGCAATGTATTTTGGACAGCATTCCTAAATAGGTCTAATTGGAAGTAAGTCCTGTTTATTCAAAGGGGCTGGCTTGCTCATGGGAAAGTGTTTTCAAGACTGCAGCCTTGGTGTTTGGATCAGATCTCTGTGTATATAAAGTCTCTTTTGTAAAGTAACTAATGTTAATCAAAGAACAAAGTTTGAGTCCAGTGGCACTTAAAAGACAAACAAGTTTAATTCTGGGTATAAGCTTTCGTGTGCACGCACACTTCAGATACCCAGAATTAAACTCCGTTGGTCTTCAAGGTGTCACTGGGCTCAGACTTTGTTCTGTTGCTTCAGACCAACATGGCCGCCCACCTGAAACGAGTGTTAACCAAAGAAATGTATGTTTCAAATGTTCAACTGTATGCAAATAAATTACAAATTACAGAGTAAAATATATAAGATTAATGTAATACAGGAATCATGTCATCTTCAGATTGGGGTGGTGGTGGCTTTTTTCCTAGAAATTAAGGCCTGTTATCTTCACTGGCTTTACCGCCGAAAATTCCAACGTTTTTACAACCTCTTAGCTAAGTTAAAAGAAGATTTCTCCTAGGGGCACAAAGTCCATAATTTCAAGGGGGGATAAGAAAGAGAGACTGCTGAATTGCAACTATTAATGAAGCTCAAGACAATGCATCCTCCTGGACTAAATCGAGACCTAGGTTTCCTGTCTCATTGCCAATGCTGATTTCTCCATGCCTACTATCCCTCTGCATATCACACCTAACCCACTCATGCCTGTTTGCAGGAGAGATGGCCTATGACCATACCAGAGTTGTGGATCCCTCTTCTCTCAGTTCAGTTGGTGTCCATTGTTTATTATTAATAATGACATCTTCCCCTGGCATTCCTCTGGGAATCTCAAGGTAGTGTCTAGAGAGCTTCCATCCAGGCCCTCTCTTGGCTACAGAAAAGCAACTGCATCATGTGCCTGGGATTTAAAAATAGAGAACATAGGAGAAGAAGTCCGCTTCCTTTCCTCTGCTGCAGCTCAGTGAAAGATGGGTTTGTAGGCCATGGTGGGAGTTGGCTACAGATAGAAAAAACAATCTTGGGCGCAACACACAACCCTTTTTCCCAGTTTGATTCGTCAAGTTCACTGTTCTCTGCCTGCATGGAAAAAATGGCATGAGATGCGTGTGGCTGGCCATAATTGGTGATGCATGCTCAAAATGTTGTAGAGGAAGAGCACTGTCAGGCATTCACCTTGCATGAACACTTGAAGCTGCCTTATACTGAATCAGACCTGTGTCAGAACCCACAACAACGTAGTACACGCTTATCAGGAAAGGTAATACTTTATTGAAGAGCTATAGATGCATTAACATAGGCACTGTTAAGAATGGCGGCTGCCCCTGGGGCATAATAGGATATAGGGTATTTGTATGCCCCCCCCCCACTGCCCTGGCCAATTAGCCACACTCCCGCACGCTGGAGAAGGCGCTCTGGCCATTTGCGCTGAAGCTGGGAACCAAGCTCGCTCCCACGGTTCCCTTTGAACTAGACATCAACATCCCACCACCTGCAGAACGTAGAGATAAGCGTTACAGCAGCGATGAAGCACAGAAGGAATGCAAAGGCAATTAGAGTACAACTGACACCCCCCCAACCTCCATGGCAGCTTAGCTGACATACTGCCCCCTTGAAAATCAGCTTCTCCCCACCATTCCGGGAGGTCTCCCGGTTTGTCCGGGAATTCCATCACAGTCAAACTGACAGCAGCTCTCTAGGGTCCCAAGCAGAGAAAGGTCATTCACATCACCTACTACCTGGTCCTTTTTGCCTGGAGATGCCAGGGATTGAACCTCAAGACTTTCTGCAGGGCAAGAAGACGCTCAGCTGAGCCACAGCCACTCCCCATTATCGATGTTCTGGATATTTATCAGAAGCCAGGTGTGTTCTGAATTGCCTCTTGCCTGGAATGGCCAAGGAGACAGAGAATCACTGAAGTTCTGATGAGTCACTGCAGGTGCCTCATGTAGTCCATCTTAATGTTCCATTATATACGTTTGCTGAAAATATCTGCTGTCCAGGTAAGGTTGCCAGCTCCAGGTTGGGAAGTACCTGGAGATTTTGGGGGGGGTGGAGCCTGAAGAGGGTGGGGTTTGAGGAGGGGAGGGACATTAATGGGGTATAATGCCATGGAGTCCACCCTCCGAAGTGGCCGTTTTCTCCAGGTGAATTGATCTCTGTCGCCTGGAGATCAGTTGTAATCCCAGGAGATCTGCAGCCACCACCTGGAGAGCAGCAACCCTGTCTCCTCCAGGACAGGCAGTGCCACATGGATTCTTCAGAGAATTCAAGGCAATTCTTTGGGGTGTGAGCAGTATTTGAAATTTTTAAATTTTGGATTTCTAATGTTTTGAGTATTACTGTAAGCCCCCTTGAGCCAAGAGAAAAGGCAGGGTATATTTAAATAAAGAAATGTGGCTCCTCTGGCACTTTTGTTGCTCACATTGCATCATGTCCCTGTGTCAATTTGCTTCATTCAGCCACCTTACAAACCTGACATATACCCATCTTTCCTTGAAGGTGTGTTTTGGCTGATTCAGGATGCCCTACGGCTTATTTTCGGACGCAGAGACCATACATTCATTCATAAATAAGGAACTGGGAACTGCGAATAAGGGACGGAACGAACTTCAGCCTCCTACACTGGTTTACGCTGCGATCACACACTAAATAATCCTCTTTCAATGCACTTTCCAGCTGGATTTTGCCAGTTCACACAGTAAAATCCAGTCTGAAAGTGAATTATTTAGTGGGTGTGATTGCAGCCTTACTCTTAATTCTAGAACAGAGTCGCACCCGATTGTCCGTAACATACCTTCTTGTTTTGTTTTGCACACACCCCCAAAAGTTCACAAACTGCCCGTTCCGGCCCATTCTGGACACATACGGGATAGAAAGGGTTCCATGGAAGCATAACCTTCCAAGGCCTTGATTTCTAAAATGTCGTCCTCAAGGGTCTGTACGACATCCCACTGTTTCTTGCAAAGTTATTATTCTTACATCGCCGCTCCGATTTAATAAATCATTCTTCTGTTCCGCAGTAAGTCTTTAAGGAGGCTGCCCTCGAGCCTCCCTCTCTTTTCCTCCTGGCTGTCGGCTGGAACAACCGGTAACGTGACCGCTCCTGGCCACAAAAAAGGGGCCGGGCCGCAGGGCGGATCCTCGAGCTGAAAACTGCGGAGGCGAAAACGAGAGGTCGAGCGCCGGAGAAGTTGGAGCTGAGCCGATCCCTCCTTTCCCGGCATCTGTGGGGTGCAGACAGTGGTAAAGGCCGCTTTTTCTCCCTAACTTACCTTCCTGGTAGAGCCCATGTCCACCCACCCCTCTCTCTTGTCTCACGAGTACTTTCTCTAGTTGCTCCCACCTTTTGCCTTTTCTAGTAAGGACGTCGTCTATGAGTCTCTCTCCTTGGTGCGTTCCTTTATGTGCGTGCTTATGTAGCTGCTGCTAGCGCCGGGGCCCCGAAGTAGAGGGGGCAGGTGGGAGAAAGGTGGTAGTGGGTGTAAAAATGTGCCCACAAAAGACTGGCAGGAAGGGACGCTGACGCACCATTTTTCAACCCCGTGAAGATGTCGTTAACTTTCGATTGCTTTCTGCCTGTCTGGAGAGGATCCTGGCGTGGCGTTGTGCTCTCCCCTGGCCAGCAGATACGTTCTGTGGATTATAACGGATCGCCTTTCTAAGGCAGAGTCAGTCGTGAAAAGAGGCGAAAAGTCTGGGAGAACAACAACAACCCAGTTGTGTGGTGCGGTCCAGTACCCGAGTAGGACAGCGACTGTTTTCTTCCAACGGAGAGCATCTGCGTGCCTAACTAACCACTGCCTGGCAGGCAAAATTCAGTCGGTGAAGCTTTTCTTAGGGCTTCTCTCCAGCGGCTGTGCTTTCTGCAAAGCACTGGGGTCGTGTGGGGGAAGTGGGAGGGGTTCCTTAATTGAATCCACTCGCCCCACCTCCTGACCCCACTCGGTTTCAACCCTTCACATTAGTTCTTCGTTTCTAATGGATGTTGTACAGGTAATTCTTGCAGAATGCGTTCCAGTGGAGACGAAAAGTAGGCAGGCATTTTGGCATCCCTGCGCTTGGAAGAGGTGGGGCCCAGAAAGGAATACCCCTCCCCCTTTTTGAGCTTGCCTAACAGAGATGCCCCAGCCCCCAAGGAAGGGTATCTGCAGAAGTCGTGTGGGGGAAATGGGAGGGGTTCCTTAATTGAATCCACTCGCCCCACCTCCTGACCCCACTCGGTTCCCATTAGTTCTCCGTTCCTAATGGATGTTGTACAGGTAATTCTTGCAGAATGCGTTCCAGTGGAGAAGAAAAGTAGGCAGGCCTTTTGCCTACACAGCAGTGACTCTCTTTCCCCCTTTGGCATCCCTGCGCTTGGAAGAGGTGGGGCCCAGAAAGGAATACCCCTCCCCCGTGTTGGGCTTGCCTAGCAGAGGTGCCCCAGCCCCCAAGGAAGGGTATCTGCAGAGATGGGACAGCAGTGGATGCATAGTGGGTTATCCTTTTCATTCCTTAACAAGAGTGTCCCCGGTCACTGAAGTATCTGCATGGATCTGGCTGCGCCCTGTGACAAAACAATAATATTAATGGGACCTCATTCTGTTCTGTATTGGGACTGATTCTTCTGCCACCCATCTTGATTCCAGAAGGGACCCCCACCAGGGAATCTCTTTATTGCTTTTCGTTCTACATGTTGCTGGTTTTCTGCAAAGCCGAGATCAGCTTTGCCTCAGTGTGTGTGTGTGCACACATACACAGGTACACCCTCCCTGCACTAGATGGACCAGCTCCAGTTCTCTTCTGTGAAAATCCCGGCAGGCAGTTGAGTCGGTTCTCCCTTACATCCTGGAGTTCAATAACATCCATTATTCCTTTGGGACAAGCCAGAGTTTCTTTGGATTCTGACAATGTCCCAGTTAGTAGGGAAGTTTTTGAACAGTAGAAGCCTTTCCAGTTCCCTCAGCCCCTGCAGCTAGTAGATTCGGGGCCATATCAGATGTGTTTTGGGAGCTGCTAGAGGTCTTTAAAATTTACTTTTCAGGTACAGGGGCGGGGGCTGATTTAGATTGGGACTCTGCAGGGAGGGGTCTTCTTCCACGTGATACTTTCTGTCAACCTGAAATGGACCCTGGAGCCTTTACTTGCTTACAGCTGCACAGAAGTTTATATTAGTGGGTCAAATTTTGGATCCAGGGCCATTTCAGGTTGGGGGAAATGGTGTGGGGGGAGGCTTATCACCCTCGCCTTGCAGACTTTTGTGCCAAGTGAAACTGGGCCTTCCTGAATTTGTTTGTTTATATGTTTAGATCCCACTTTTCTTCCCAATGGGGACCCAAAGTGACACACACAATACCATTTCTCCCTCTTCCATTTTTTCTTGAACAATAGCCCTGTGGGGTAGGTTACGCTGAGAAAGTGACTGGCCCAAGGTCACCCAGCATGCTTGCGTAGCAGAATGTGGATCTGAACCTCTCCCAGATCCTGGCCTTACACACTGCACGGGGAATTCCAAGCACAGAACTCCATGTCTATGTTTGGTTTGCCCCTGTAAAGCAACTGGGGTTCTCTTAATAAAGAGAGTGTCTGACCCATTCAAGAAGAAGAAGAAGAAGAGATTGGATTTACACCCTGCCATTCACTACCAGAGGAGTCTCAGAGCGGCTTACAAATTCCTTAACCTTCCCCACCCTACAACAGACAACCTATGAGGTAGGTGGGGCTGAGAGAGCTCTGACAGAAACTGCTCTTTTTTCAAGAACAGCTGTGGCAGAACTATGGCTTGCCCAAGGTCATCCCGCAGCTGCAAGTGGAAACGTGGGGAATCAAACCCAGTTCTCCCAGATAAGAGTCCATGCACTTAACCACTACACCAAACTGGCTCACTCGAGAGTGGGGCAGGTGGGCAGCCAGCAAAAAAGAAGTCTTACCTGACAACACAATGTGTGGGGAGCTGGAGAGGGCACTTAAGCTCTGCAGAGCTGGAAACCAGACTGGCGTCCACTGCCAGACATGTGGTCAGAATGACAGATATGGTAGTGAGCTTAAGTTACTGGAGACATGGGGCTGGGCAGTGGGCACCCAATCTTGCCCTCCCCCAGAGACTTCTAAAACAGTAGTTGGGAGGCATTGTCAGAGGAAGGGGTTGATCACTCGTGTAGTTCAAACAGTGGGCACACACAAGAGCCCTACCAGAAAAAAGCCAAAGAAATGGGGTGGTCATAAGGTAGGTTAGACAAATGCATAATGTAAAGCTTTACCCAAATATCAAGTACAATCCTGCCCACTTACAGGACCATTTTTGTAGCACTAGAGTGTTGCAACCACACAACAGGGATATTGTTCTAAGCATATTTAACCAGGAGGGGAAAAAATTCCTTTGAGATTGGTGGAATTGATTGCTGAGTAAACATAGTTTACCCATGTTCTGACTCCAAAATAGGAATGAAATGTGCAGCCTGAACTGGACAAGAATGCAGTGTTAGCTAGCTTTGGTGCAAGCTTTGCTGTGCATACGGCTCTTTGCCGGCACCTGCAACACTAGCACTCAGTGCTTTTGGTGTTCAAACGGCTTCACGCATATTCTTGCTGTAACCTCTGCAACATCCCTGGAAAATTGGCCAATATTTTTACCCCTGTGTGGCAGATTGGGAGGCGGGGTGCTGAGAGAGAGTGGATTGTCTAGAGCCAGCAAGGTTACCATCCTCAAGATGGGACCTGGCATTATCCTGGAATCAAGTGATCTCTAGATTACAGTGATCAGTTCCCCTGGATGGAGGGAATAGCAGTTTAGGAAGACAGGCTCTGTAGCAGCATCAGCATCCCTGCAGGGCATTCCTCCTCTCCCCTCCCCAGGCAGTGCCCCCAGTAATCTCCAGGAATTCCCTGAGCTGGAGATGGCAATCCTAGAGATGACTGGCGTTGCCTAAGCCCACACTGCAGCCAGGCAGGCCCAAGCCAAAGCTCTGCAGCAGAGCTGCGGGGACTTGTTCACAGATGACTGCTGTGCAGGCCCAGGAGGTGCTGCGTGTGTGTTACTTGGGGTGACAAAAATACCTTCAACACGCCCTGATCTGCAGGCACATAGAGGGATTGGTCATTCCTTCCTTTTAGACCTGTGCTCTCCTGACTTTTTGCAAACTATGCAAAATGGAACTGTTCAAGGGGGCTTTTTTTGTACAGGGTAAATAGGTCTGTACTATACTGAAATGGTTCAGAAAGTTCAACTGGTAGAAGGATAAGGGCTGTGGCCCACCCCAATGTTTTGCTGCCTGTCACTGTAAGTATGGCTCCAGAGCTTCAAAACCATTTAATGTGTCAAGTTTCAATGGTCATGCTTTGTTTCAGGTTTGTTTCAGTTCTGTTTTAGATTTCTTCTTGCTCTTGGCTTCCTGTAGCCCAAACCCTATTGGACTGCTCATTGGATGTCCCATCCCGTCGATTGTACTTGACTTACACGACGTAATCCGCCTTGAATCTCATCAATAAAGGCACACTATAAATAACCTAAAGAAGTAATACAAGATTTAAAAACAAATAGAAACAAGGCAACAGTATAACGTCAGTGTAGTTTAAACCAGGGAGTTTGTTATCCAAATAACAGTCAAACATCTGGACATCTGTCACATTTTGCCTGACTTCGGTCGAAGCTAGTAAGAAGTGGCCACTTTCTGTCTTACTTTTTAATTATCTGTGAGCAAAACCACCATTTTGGGTAAGTGCTTGGAGCCATTTAGCATCTTAGGAACGAATTATGTTCCCTGTGATCAGATAATGGAACCAATCGTTTTCCCACCTCTAATGCCCCAACATGGTGGCATGGCACCCACTGACACCTTGTCTGGCACCCACCCAGTGTTTTTAGGAAGGGAGTGGGCCAGGTAGGGCATTTGGCCAGAAGGTTTCTTTGGCTGTGAATATTTTTTCAATGCTACTTTGGCAGCAGCTGTCACCACACCACAAGGATGTACACTGTGTGACTGAAGTTAAGTTGTTAAACAATCATTTTGTGGCTGGATCCACCTCCCATGGAAGCCATTTTGTGGCAGCCATTTTGTGACTGCACCTTCCATGCCATGTCTGAATTCTAAATATGCCTGCAGGCTCAAAAAGGTTGGGGATCCCTGGTCTGAGAAATATTCAGCTAAGGGAGAGCCAGTTTGGTGTAGTGGTTAAGAGAGTGGACTCTAATCTGGGAGAACTGAGTTTGATTCCCCATTCCTCCACATTCAGCTGCTGGCGTGACCTTGGGTCAGTCACAGTTCTATCAGAGCTGTTCTCTAAAGAGCGGTCGTTGAAAGAGCTCTCTCAGTCCCACCTGCCTCACAGAGTGTTTGTTGTGGGGAGGGGAAGGGAAAGGAGATTGTAAGCCGCTCTGAGACTCCTTTGGGTAGTGAAGGGCGGGGTATCAATCCGATCTCTTGTTCTCTTCTCCTCTCTCTTCTCTCTCTAATACTGAGGAAGGCACTAACTGAAATCTGAGGAGGAGAAAAGCTTGCCTCAGAGGGTGATTGTTCAGAGCAGTTTGATCATTTTCAAGGCCATGCTGAAATTTAAATAAACCGTATTAGATGGCAATCCCAGAGAGAGCCAGGGGAAACCTCACATCTGTCTATTTTGAATTCCTGCTTGGCAGCAGTACAGATTAATACAGAGTTCAAAGATGTGTTCTTGTATATGTGGCAGAGGAGTCTCTAATTCTAAGACCTCTTTTCCTCATCAGCTCTCACCAGCATGAAAGACGATATCAGTGTTTGTGAGCCGCTCCTGGAGGAGGGAGACCACAGCAACCTGGTACCTGTACAGAGAGTCTCATACAGAGAGAGGCTCTGGGGAATTCTTCCACACCGTTCTGTGATACCCTGTCTTAATTTATGGAACCATTTGGATTATGGCAAGGCCTCTTTTCCCCACAAGACTTCAAAGGAGAAGGCCACTATGACGGAGGCTACTGGGCCTCCAGTCAAGAAAAGAATCTGCACTTTGCTTCTGGCCCTCATCTTCCTAGCCATTGTGCTAATCATGCTGAGTGCCTCCTACCTCTTTTTCATTTGGTCACCGTGGAGCCAGCCAGCTCAGGCTGAAGTTGACTGGATCACAGTCTGTGAGAACACAACAGAGGCCATCTTGGTGGTGCCAGAAAAGCTGAGTGTTGCAACTCTTCTGAAAGCCCAGAGCCAAGAACCACCTCAGAGAGCCATGAGGAATTGCTTGGACGAAGCTGTTCTGAAGTTCTCGGAAGAAGGTGTGTTAAAGAAGAATGCCAGGATGGTCCTTCAGTGTAATGGAACGAGGCGGGAGTTCCTGTCTGGAGAAGGGGAAAATGACATTGAAGTAGTCTGGATCAGTGGAAGGGTGGAATACCTTGTCCATGAAGCCAGCCCCGAAGTCCGTGTGGCGAGGCTTGGCCGCCATCCTTTGCCACTGAATCTCACCACTATTATTGGTGTTCGCGAAGATCTGGCCACCCAGGCTGCCTTGGAGGAGCTACAGGACTGCCTTGATAAGGTTGTGCAGGAATTTCCCCGGGAGCCTATGGTGGTGCAAAACAGTGCCATGTTGATGGTATCATGTGGGGCAGACCTGAGCTTCATCTCTGGCGAGGGACAGACCAAGATCAATGTGTACAGAGAAGACTACATGAATGGGGATATTCAGTATCAGGTGAAAGCTACCGGGTGGGCTTGGTGGGCCAGGCTTTTCACGAGGGGCTCCACCTAGCTCAGAGACTGAAGGTGAACGATGGCTGGGCAGACAGAGGTGGGGGCAGCATTGTGAAACTCTGCTCAGGACAGAGAGAGTTGATTATATAGCAATTCCCTGCTTTCGAAAGTTCAGGGAGGGAGGGAGTTGAATTCAGCTCAGTCTTCAGTGCCTGTTCATTGCATGGTGGGCAATAATAAATTTTTCAGATGTAGTTATTTAGCAGACCAGCAGTCTTGTTCAGTATTTTATTCCAAGATGCGTCTCCTGAAACAAGGGACAGTGCAGAATCTCAAATTGAATTTTGGGATTTAAAAATCTGCGATTTTTGCCCACAATAAATCAACCGACAGGAAAATAAATGATAGAAAACTAAAAGTATACACATATATTGGTTCAGTGCTTCATAAATAACACACAGTGTTTGAAAATCTTCTTTGGCTTTTCTGATGCATCAAGTACAGTGCCTATAAGGATATTGTAGTAAATCAATACAGATAAAATGCACCTTTTTTTTTTAGAAGTGGGGAGGAAGAAGGGAAGAGCAGATGACATTTTTAGGCATTACTGGAACATACCTAACTTGCTAATCATAAGGTCAAAGATGCATGGGTGATTCATGACCTGGAACTTGCTCGACAATCTTTTTCTTTCTCCAGAGCCAAAATACTGCACTTTCCATATTTTTGTTCTGTATTTATTCGAGTGGAGTTTTTAATGTCTTTGCAGCAGAAGTCTGAATGTGATGGTTTCTTTTAAAAATTCGGTGAATGTATAGTTTTGGGCACCTTGTTCTTTATATACTAATCTTAATTTTTGTAGGCTTCTATCTATATAAAGGCTTTCAATAAAAAATTAAATTATTGCTAGTTTCTTTTGTACCATGCTATATGTTCAAAAGTTCCCTTCTTACTATCTTGTAGGTTATTGAATAGGTGATTAACCTTGGTTCTTTTTAGTCCTCCATTCGGGATAAATTTAGGATTTTCTCTGTTGCAAAGTAGCCCTAAAGGAATTTGTTAGCGGTTAATCATATAATGGTGCTTTGGGATCATTTTCCTTTACTACTAAAGTAATTTTATGGATGTTATTACAGCAGTCCTATAATGGAGGCCATCATTATTATCATTCCCATAACGCAGATCGGGTGTGCTGAGGCAAACTTGCCAAAGACTGGCTGCGGTCACACGGAGCATTAGCCACGCTACAGAGACGGAAGATAGGTGGATTTTCCGGGCCCGATCACAGTGCCACATCTGGGAAGCGTAGGGCTCGTGTGGTGAACCCGAGGCTTCCCGCCAAAGATGCGGGGTAAAAAACTAGTACCTCCGAGGTACTAGTTTCCAGAAACCGCGGGGCAAGGGCGGGCGCCTGATCGCGTTTCCAGTGGTAGGTCGTGGCATCCGGCGCCCGCTCATGTCCCGTCGCTAAAAGGTTTTTTTTTTCAAGTCTCCACAGGATGCTCACAGGCACCCAACGGCGCATGCACACACTTCGTTTAAAAACAAACAACACAACCCCCTCCTCTTTTCCGCCCCCCTCCCCATTCCTGGCTCAGCATGCTCAAGAGGAACTCTCTGCACTGGGCGGCAGAGGGGGAGGTGCAGGGGGGGGCGTGGCAGGAGGGTGGCCCAGCTGAAGCTCCTCCTGGAGGGGAATGGATGGAGGACACAGTTTGCATTCCTCTGCAGCCCTGGAAGGGGTTAAACCTGCGGAGCCTTTTGCTAGAGAGGCCGCTTCTTTCCCGCGCCACAGGATTGTCCTGTGATCGGCACCTCCCCCCTAACCACGGGACCTCAACGAGACGTCTGATCGCGCACGTTTATTTTGCTCCAGGGCAAACAGCCACGCTTCCTCCCCGCATTTTCCTGCCCGTGTGACCGGGGCCACTGTTGATCAACTAGTTAATGGCAGAGGTCAGGGGCTTTGGAACTCGTGCTTCTTCCGTGTTTTTTTGTCCCCTTGCCGTACTTATTTAGGGAAACACAGTTCTGCCCTTCACTGTTTTATCCTCACAACAGCCCTGTGAGTTAGTTAAGCCAAGGGAGGCTGATATGGGCCAAGGTCCACCAGTAAGTTTTAATGCACACACAAGGATTTGAACTTGGAGTCTCTCCCGCTACACTGATTGTCAGATTAACTACCTACCTAAATCCCTTGTCGTGCAGTCGGATCGTGAGCCCCTCTCTCACACACACACGCACGCATAGATCAACCAACACAACCCATCAGGGCAAGTCCTGCTGTAGAATAAGCTGGTTGGTCATGAGCTTGGTGGATCAGAAAAGGTAGCTGGTGGATCAGAGGCAGGCCTGTAGCCAGGATTTTGTAGCTTGTGGGGCGATTTTTTTTTTTTTCTGGTGGGGCTGCCATTTTTTCTGTCTGTACACAACTGTACAGAACAATCTGTCCCTAGAACAATCTGTGTCCCATTTCCTCGCCCTGATCTTGCAGTAGATTCTCCCAAAGGCAAAACTCCTTTGGCAGATTTGGGAGGGAATGAGGTAGGAAAGAGAACCTAGTATTGATGCTCTCCCCCCCCATTTATTCTCTCCTTGCACTCCTTCTCCCCTTGCCTAGAATAATCTGTGATCCTTTCATCTCTTTTTGCATAAGTCCTCAATGTATTTACCCCTCCCCAGACCACATTATAGTCGAATGTCTTCCAAGACTGAAATGACTTACTCCCAGGATCTGGCTGCAAGGCTTTTCTCTACTGTTGTACCCTTGGAGCCCCCCCCCCCTTCTTCCCCATTCAGAAGCAAAACCTGCAGAACTGCATACCCAGGTAAGAGGCTTCCTGCCCTTCCCAGGCTGTTCAGCCCTCTCAGAAAACAGGGTGGTTGAGCCGAGCCACCTGGACAAATTCCTGTGGGGCTGTCCCTTTAAGAAAGGGTGCGGAGCCCCGAATAGATCCATTGTAGCTACTTGGGACTGATCAGAAGACAGCTCATTCTTCAGTTAAGGGAGGGACAGCAACGGGCTAAACTGGGTGTGACAATGTGTATTTATTCACTTGCAAAGCAAGGTGTGTTTTGCTTTTTCAATTTAAAAAAGGAGCTCAAGGTTGAAAGGAATGAATCTGTGCCCTCTCCTTCACCTCTGACTGCGGCACATCCTGTTGGTCAAGCTGGAAAATGAAGTAAGGCAGGTACAGGGGCAGAGTTTGGTCCCCTTGCCCTCAAGTGCATTTTGGGAAATGCAAGAGAACCTATCCCCTGCTGTACACCTGGGAATGGGAACAAGTATAAAGGTAAAGGTTCCCTTGCACGAAAGCCAGTCGAATCCGACTCTAGGGTTGCGGTGCTCATCTCCGTTTCCAAGCCGAAGAGCCAGCGCTGTCCGAAGACATTTCCGTGGTCATGTGGCCGGCATGACTAAACGCCAAGGCGCACGGAACGCTGTTACCTTCCCACTGCAATTACTTGCTTTCGAACTGCTAGGTTGGCAGGAGCTGGAACTAGAGTATACAGGTGAATAAACCCACATAGATTCCCATCACCAGGTATCAGTTAACCTTTAGACAACTTCTGTGCACATAGATACAGATTGTACAAGATGGACGAGTCCCATTGTTTTCAGACTGGGCTTTTGGGTTATTTTAATAATTGAGTGCCATCAAGTTGCAATCAACTTATTGCAACCTCTCGTGGGGTTTTCAAGGCAAGAGATGAGCAGTGGTGGTTTGCCATTGCCTTCCTTGGTGTAGCAACCCCTGGTCATCTTGGGTCGTTTCCCATGTAAGTATGGACTGTGGTCAACCTTGCTTAGTTTCCAAACTCTTGACAAGTTTGGGTTAGTCAGGCTGCTGCATGAGTTATCCTGTGTGTGTGTAAAGTGCGATCAATTTGCAGCTGACTTTGGGTAACCCCCCTCCAGCAAGGGGCTTCCAAGGCAAGTAAAAAGCAGAGGTAGTTTACCATTGCCTTCCTCTGCAGAGACTTCCTTTCCAAGGACTGACCTGACGACATCAGGCTATACCATGCCCACCTTCCCTCCCCATCGATTATTTTAGAAGCCATGGTTTTTTCCAGAGTAGCATTAGTTGGCAATCAAACTGCTTAATAGAGAGTTAGTATGTGTGAGCACTGGAGTTCTTTGTAACACAAAGGGTATGTTTTATATTATCTGAAAACTGAGCTGAGCTTTTGTGGATTAAATTTGTAGTGTAGAACATTGTTCTTAGCTGCCTTGAGCCCTATGGAAAAGGTGGAATAAAAACATTTTAAAGAAATAAAATGGCAGACAAGGGGGGAAAATCAGGGCTTTATTTTTATAATGAGTAGGGGTACTTGAACACCAGTGTATGTTTTGCTTGCCAGTCATGAACAGGGAGCTGATTTTTTGACAGGCTGTTCAGGAGCAGTTTAAACCTCTTCACTGGGTTTCTTTTCACATACTCGTACAGTGCAATGTGTAGCATTTCACACCTTTGCTGTTCCTACACAGCCTCAGTCTCACTTCTCGATTCCCCCACAAACCTGTCTCTGCTGTTTGCCCTTTGGCGGCCAATTATATAAATAACAGGCAATTAAACTGATAGCAATTATGAATAAACATTTTTAAAGCATCTTACCGTTTGATATTTAAGTGCATGTCACTGTGGAGGTTATATTACACATTTTTGCACTGCCTCATGGCAGTTGTAGTATCCCTGTCATTTAACCTGACCAGGCCATTCATGACCATATGGGACAACTGATTTCATCTATTGTGCAGATGGAAAAAGCAGCTTGCAAGAAGTGGAATGCCAGCACCGCAGTTACTGTGCAGCCACGAAAGTGGTTGGCATATTGGAGGATCAGTTCATGTGTGATCACAGCGGTGTGCGCACTAAATCTTTAGTGGTCACTTGGATGTTTCTCCCCCTCTCCCAAACAGAAGTGAAGACAAAAAGTTTCTTACTGTTGTGGGGTTTTTTGCAAGTCCCCCTTTGCCCTTTGGGCAGGTCACTGTAGATCAGGCCCGTAGTCACCAGTGGGGCATTTAGGGGCAGTGCCCCCTCACTCATGCCCCAAGCCCCATAACTCCTGCTGTGGGAGTTGTGCCGGCAGGTAAGGAAAGACCCTTCTTCACCTGCCTGCCAACAGGATCTCTCTCTCCCCCCACCTCCCCCCAGATTTCCCAATGCCCCACCACCCAAAGTTTTCTGGCTACACCCCTGCTATAGATTTTTGTGGCTGTAATTCTCTCCCATGTCTGGTCTCTCTCTGCTTCTTCTGCCCCCAGAATGCTATTCACTAAGCCCTAAAGCCCCCTGCTACATACTCCTCCACCTGGCCCTCAGGCACGGAACTAGTTGGTCTGAGAGCCAGTTTGGTGTAGTGGTTAAGTGTGCGGACTCTAATCTGGGAGAACCAGGTTTGATTCCCCACTCCTCCACTTGCAGCTGCTGGATGACCTTGGGCAAGCCATAGTTCTGACAAGAGCTGTCCTTGAAAGGGTAGTTCTTGAAAGAGCTCTCTCAGCCCCACATACCTCCCAGGGTGTCTGTTGTGGGGAGGGGAAGGGAAAGGAGTTTGTATGTCACTCTGAGACTCCGAGTGAAGGGCAGGATATAAATCCAATCTCTTCTTCTCTTCCTTCTCTTCTTTTTCCCCCCATATATTCTTGCTTGGGTCCTATCATTCAGATAGCCCCGCCTTTGGACCTCTCCAGAACTCTGGAGTCTTTGACTTCCTGTTTCTTGAGGAACATACGGGAATAAGAGGAAGGGTGATGGTTCAGTGGTTCACGCTTGGCATGCAGAAGGTCCCAGATTCAATCCCCGGCATCTCCAATTAAAAGGATCTGGCAGCAGGTGATGTGCAAGACCTCAGCCTGAGATCCTGGAGAGCGGCTGCCAGTCAGAGTAGGCAATACTGACTTTGATGGACCAAAGCTTCATGTGAACGCTGGCTCTTATTTTTAGTTTCGCAGTGATGTGGTGGGATTTGTATTCAGGAAAGAAACTGAATGCTGGTAACTGCCATGAAGAGGCAATTTGAATAATACCAAGGGAAACGGGTTCCAAACAGACATGACTGAGAAGACCTCTGCAGATGGAAGACTGCAACACCGAATGTACTTTCTAGGGAATAAGTCTTACTGAACGGAATGGCACTTCTGAGTAAACGTATTTCCGATCCTCCATGAGGTAAGTATTTACTTACGTTATCAATAGTCCACCTTTCTCACAGGGACTCAAGATAGATTACACGTAGGGAGTCAGTACCATAAACCATACGGGACAGTCAACAACAAACGCATTAGGATTTAGAAGTCTAGAACCACCAGAAAGAACTGAAGCATAGTATAAGTATCCACGTGACAGAGTAAGCAGTATAAAAACGTCATAATAGCGACCTACGTACAATAAGCTTTGCATAGTCGTATAGACCACAGTCTGTAATCATTACTCCAGATAAGTTTGTGAACCATTTTGTACAGTGTAACCCCATTTACCTGCACAGAGAAGCCCTCACATCTGCATAGTGCACGGAAGGCCAGGAAAATGGGGGAAATTGCCTGATCTCCTTGGGCAGGCCATTCCGCAAGGTGGGAGCCACAATGGAGAGAGCATGGGTAGGGACAGTTGTTGTTTTTGCCCATTTGCAGGTTGGCACCCGCAGAAGCCTCTGCTGACATGTGCAAAGTTGTTCAGGGCAGTGAGATCCAGGGGGACTGCGAGGAGTTCCAGAGGGATCTGTTGAGGCTGGGTGAGTGGGCATCAACATGGCAAATGAGGTTCAGTGTGGGCAAGTGCAAAGTAATGCACATTGAAGGGGGAAAAAACCCTATAAATATATGTTGATGGGGTCCAAACTGGTGGTAACTGACCAGGAGAGAGATCTTGGAGTCATGGAAGATATCACTGAATAGGTTGACTCAGTGTGCGACTACAATAAAAAAGGCAAATGCTATGCTGGGGATTATTAGGAAGGGGTTGAAAACAAAGCAGCCTGCATCATAACGTCCCTATATAAACCTATGGTGCGGCCTCATTTGGAATACTGTTCAATTTTAGTCACTGCACCTCAACAAAGATATTTTAGCATTGGAAAAGATGCAAAAAGGGCCCAGGGGATGGAATACCTTCCCTATGAAGAAAGGTTAAAGAGGTTAGGGCTCTTTAGCTTGGGGAAACGACGACTGAGGGGTGAAATGACAGAGGTTTACAAAATTATGTATGGAACAGAGAAGGTAGAGAAAGAAGTACTTTTCTCCCTTTCTCACAATACAAGAATTCATGGGTACTCGATGAAATTAATGATCACTAGGCTTAGAACAGATAAAAGGAAGTACTTCTTCACCCAAAGAGTAATTAACACATGGGATTCACTGCCACAGGAAGTGGTGGCAGCTACAAGCATGGACTGCTTCAAGATGGGATTGGATAAACAGGTTTGTCAGTGGCCATTAGCCACAAGGTATGGCTGGAACAGGCCTGGCATGATCTGGTCCATGGGGTCGCGAAGAGTCGGACTCGACTGTGCGACTGAACAACATGGCTGAAACACTCTGGGGCAGTGAGGCTCTGTATACTTGGTACTTGGGGGGCAACAGTGGGAGGGGTTCTGGAGTTCTGTCCCCACTGGTGGACCTCCTGATGGCAGCTGGGTTGTGGTCACTGTGACACTGTTGGGCTGGATGGGCCATTGACCTGATCCAACATTGGCTTCTCTTATGGTCTTATATTGTGGTGGAGTATAAGGGGAGAGGAAGTCCCACAAATAAGATGGTTCAAGGCCATGAAGGGTTTTGTAATGTGATCGCCGATACCTTAAACTGAGCCCAGTAACAAATGGGCAGTCAGTGGAGTGTTTGCAGAACGAGAGTGATGTGCATGCTGAGCTACAGGTCTACACGTGTAAGTGCTGCCAAGTCTTCACTGGGTTATTTTGACCCCAGCAAGGGGCTTTCTAGGCAAGAGAGAAGCAGAGGGGGTTTACCATTACCTTTCTCTGCAGATTTTTCCTTGGTGGTCTCCCAGCCATGCACCAACCCTGCTTAGCTTCTGGTCGTCCACATCCTGAGGTAAGTAGACGAATGATGACTTTAGGATTATATTCAGTGGTTCTGTCAAACCCACATTGTGGGCAGAAGGCTGGGGGGCAGGACCATGAGTTTATCAAGGACCCCCCCCCCCAAGCAGTCTGTAGCTTCACATTTGAAATATGTGTTATCTTAAGATGGTTTGGTCCAGTTTACCATTCTGCTGGCTGTGTTAAGAGCTGAGTGAAACCAGACATTTCAGTTGTGGTTAACTAGAGAAGGGCAATATCTCAGAAGAGTCTAAAAGGACCCTCCTGTAGAAGGGGCAGAGGACAGAAACAAATAGCAGCATCTGCATTAAAGTCTGAAGTCTTGGAACTGAGGGTGGAGTTACCAACCAATCTAGAGTTGGGAAGCCTTTTGGCCTTCTGGCCAGTCAAATGTGCCACCTACTGGCTAGACCTGTAGGAGAATGAATAATGGGGACAGGACTGCACTGATTCTCTTTGCTCCCCTTTTACTAGTGACCAGACAATTGCAGTGCATAGGGTGGGGGAATGGGGATTATACCTATAGATTTTTAAAAATGCTATTCCTCATTTCAGGAATATTTGGCTGTGAAACTGAGACCGCCTCTCCCCCAGTGCCCCACAGCGACAGCTTTGCCCATCGGAGCAGGGTTTTCTGCAGGCACCAGCCCGCGAAAGGGCCAAATCAGTAGCCGCCTGTACATGTGGCTTCTCTGTTGTGGCCCCCACCTTATGGAATGGTCTGCCTGAGGAAGTCAGGAAGGCTGCCACTCTCATGGCTTTCCACAAACAATGCAAAACCGAATTATTCAAGAGGGCTTTTCTACCCGGGGCGTTTCTAGTTTCGCAGGGCCTGCAAGACGGAGCTCTTCCGCCAGGCATTCCATCAAGGAGCTGCACCTAAGAGCTGAATATAGGTTAAAGACCCTGTGCCCTGGAACCATCATCGGCAGCCTGCGCCTCACCGGCATAAACTGAAACTAGCATGGGGCTGAGATAACAGTCCTAATATCACGGCTGACTGTACTCCCATGATGACTGATTCGATTCTGTGTTTTGCCATCGCTTGTGCAATATTGTACACTAGCACTTTATTAATGGCTTTATAGTGTTCTATTTGTTTTAATTTTTAATGTAAGCCACCCTGAGCCTGCTTCAGCGGGGAGAGCGGGGTACAAATTAAATAAATGAATGAATAAATAAATACACAGGCAATAGAGTTGCCCTGTACTAAATGATTCACAGACTTGTGCAGAAAGATAATTAAGGACTGTGCTCTATACTACTGTGTTTAGCTTGCTGAAACTAGGATCCTACTGTGGAATTTTTTTTTTGCATCATTCCATGTGTCATGTTAATACTTGTGCTTTGCTTCAGTTCCAAGCCAGTTGGGTGTCGTGGTTAAGTAAAGGTAAAGGTTTCCTTGCTTGAAAGTCAGTCAGATCTGACTCTAGGGTTGCGGTGCTCATCTCTGTTTCAAAGCCGAAGAGCCAGCGCTGTCCGAAGACTTTTCCGTGGTCATGTGGCCGGCATGACTAAATGCACGGAACACTGTTACCTTTCCACTGAAGTGGTACCTCTTTATCTACTTGCCATTTCTTGCTTTCGAACTGCTAGGTTGGCAGGAAGTGGTTAAGTGCATGGGCTCTAATCTGGGAGAACTGGGTTTGATTCCACACTCCCTCACTTGCAGCTGCTGGATGACCTTGGGCAAGCCATAGTTCTGTCAGAGCTGTTCTCTCAGGAACAGTTCTCGAAAGAGTTCTCTCAGCCCCACCTACCTCACAGGGTGTCTGCTTTGGGGAAGGAAAGGGAAAGGAGTTTGTAAGCCGCTCTGAGACTCCAAGTGAAGGGTAGGGTATAAATCCCATTTCTTCTTCTTCTTCTGTCGTCAGACTTCTGGTTGGTTCTACAACCTTATTTGCATTGCATTGCTTATTGAATGCCCCATCTGTTGATTGTCGTTTGGCTCACTCTTATAATCCACCTTGGGTCCAACTGAGAAAGGCGGACTATAAATAATGTAAATAAAATTAATAAAATGCTGACACTTGAATGTGATGCAAGGGGGACTGAAATCGGAAGAAAACCATCATACCTTTCTCCATACTTTCCCTCTGTTGTCATCTCCTGCACTCAAGCTGGGTGAAGCCAAGCGCTTGGGCACTGAAAGGGGCTACTGAGTTTCCTGCATCCCAAGGAAGCCTCCCATCACCACCATCACCGCAGCCCAAATTCAGGATGAATTTAGTTCCCTTCCCTGGAGCTGGTATGTACCAACGTTCACAGTTGATTTAACTAGAGGCTAAAGTTGTAGTTTCTAAACAAATAAAAGCTGGGAATTCAGAGACCCGGTTACACAGATTGTTATAACATGATTGGTGACAGTAGTTAATTGCTGGTTAAAAAAAAAATCCCCTGGTGATAGAGGGAAGGAGTGGTCACTGTGGGTCAGGAAAAATGGCTGCTCTGTGGGCAAGAAAATCTGAACTTTCACGCCCACATGGAAACCATCCAGGCTTTACTAGGATCTTCCTCAAAACTTCACAGCAAAGTGGGTTTGAAAATGTGGTGAAAAGCCAGGGAAAGTCAAGAGGCAGGGTTGCCAGCCTCCAGGTGAGGCCTGGGGATCTCCCGCTTTTACAACTGATCTCCAGCTGGCAGAGATCAGTTCCCCTGGAGAAAATGGCTGCTTTGAAGGGTGGCCTGTACGGCATTGTACTATGCTGAGGCCCCTCCCCAAACCCCGCCCTCTCCTGGCTCCACCCTCAAAGTCTCCCGGTATTTACTAACCCAGACCTGGCAACCCTATCAGGAGGTGTATGAATTAGGGTTGCCAGATGTCTTCTTTTTAGAGGACATATCCCCTTTTTTTGGTGTCTGTCCTCTTTTGGGGCTCTTTTTTTAAAAAACTGATGAAAATGTCCCTTTTGGAGGTAGGAAGATTAGGAATATTCCTAGTTAGTAGCAACTGAGTGAGGTACTTGAGTGAGGTTTGTTATAGTGATCACTTTTTTTGAAGTAGTCGGGAAATATGTCCTCTTTTTTTATTTTCAAAACGCATCACAATGCTGTGGGGAAGCAGAAAAATCCACTTCCCAACCGCATTGGGCCCAGGGCAAATAACCCCTGTGGAAATGGCTTATGCTGAAGCATAATAGTTCTATTGTGGTAGCATTCCATTTGAGGCTAGCTGAGTGGTGAACCCAGAACAGGAGTATTGCAGCACTACAACGCTCCAGACGGGGATCTGCCATAGCGTTTTCTTGGCATCTTCCCTCCCCACTTGGGAATGTTTATTTTCCTCCCTCATCAGTGTTGCTCTACAAAATGAAAAACCAAATGAATTGCATATCATGAGACTGGGGCAAAAGCAAATATTACAGTCCGCCACACCACACTGGCAGGTGTTCTTTATTAGAGGGATATGGGGAGGTAAACCACAAGTCTTCCCCGGTTGACTTCACGAGATTGTATAAGTGGATAAGCAAATCTCACCAAGAATAGGAGAGGGGAAACCTCAAAGAGTCGAGTGGGTGGTGCGGATTTTACAAAGAAAGAGGTGAGGATATTTCAAATGACTTTTTGGTCAACAATCTCCAGCATCTTTCTAGAACCTTCTGTTGCACATGTCGCCGTCCTTACAGCAATTAACCGTTATTCCGTCTTTTGAGAACCCACAGCGATCCCTGTAAGATTTGCTGCAGCCATAGATATGATATCTCTTCCTGTTGGCTGTAAATATACAAGAGAAGTTATAC
Source organism: Gekko japonicus (assembly GCF_001447785.1). Taxonomy (NCBI): domain Eukaryota; kingdom Metazoa; phylum Chordata; class Lepidosauria; order Squamata; family Gekkonidae; genus Gekko; species Gekko japonicus. Next base: position 22,015 of record NW_015160298.1, read on the forward strand.
CTTTAAGTTCTTCCCATCACATCCTAGCATAGCTAGTTCAAATTTGGATATGTTGGTGGCAACAGTGGGGGACCAGGTGTGTGTATCCAGAAGTGGGACCATGCTGCTTCCTGTTGGCCTCTAAAACCAGCACAACCACTGACTTTCTGCTTTATCCTTCCCCCCCTCTCAATCCAACACAGCCTTGAAACCTTCCTCACCCTCCATAGAGATTACCCAAGGCCAATCCACCATCTTGTTTTCCTACTTTCCCTTAAAACTGCTGCCTGTCTTCTTTCATAAATCTTCCCTGTGCCCTTACACATATGAGACAGCTTCAGATCTATTGTCAACAACAGGGAAAGAATACGTACTGTTGCTGGCTGGCAAATTCCAAGACAACTACTGGCTAACTGTTCCTTTGTTAGACTATGAGTCCCCAAGGGTTAGCTGATAATTTGTCAGCTGTAGCTAATGATTATAAGAGGATCATCTGATATGCAGGGAGACGATCTCTCAGGGTTTGTTTGTGAGTTGGTTGAAAGCTCTGAGGACCTGGGGATCTCTCTGGGGCCTGGCATTGGATATGGAGAGCAGATTGGCTTCCTTGTTGGAGTGTCTGTTTGTTACTTAAGCTCTGCTTGCACAGGGGTAAGTAAAGCACCCTAGATTTCCAGTACTCTGTCTCATCCGAAGGAAATTAAATCCCATGATTACTGGGAAGTGGGGAATGTGGCAATACAATGAACAAATGAAACAGCTATATATTGAACTGTATATTGGATCAGAGCACTGGTCCATTTAGGTCAGTATACTCTCATCTGCCTGACTGGAGTTCTCCAAGATTTTCAGGCACGGATGTGTCTCAGGCACATACGCTTTGACTTGGACCAAACTTCCAGTATTCCATGCAGGTCTTGCTGTTAACTGAGGTATTGCCTTAGCTTGCCCTTGATGATTTCTAGGAAAGTGCAGGAGAAGCAGTAAATCTTATCAGCTCAACAGGAGAGTTTTGTTGTTGTCTGGTTTAGAGTTTAGGTCCCAATAGCTGAATTATCAGGGCTGTTTATTTAATCAGAAAAATGGTGTGGCCTTTATAGTCAACAAGAGAGTGCGAAAGGCAGTACTGGGATACAATCTCAAAAATAATGATTTTGGTCCGATTCCAAGGCAAACCATTCAACATGGGTCGCGAAGAGTCGGACTCGACTGTGCGACTGAACAACAACAACAACAATATTGGATCAGAGCACTGGTCCATTTAGCCCAGTATACTCTCATCTGACTGACTGGAGTTCTCCAAGATTTTCAAGCACGGATGTGTCTCAGCCACATACTCTTTGGCTTGGACCAAACTTCCAGTATTCCATGCAGAAGTAGGAAGTCAAAAGGTAACTGTAATAACAGACAGGTTGGAGAACAAAATGAAGCAGGGCAAAGGTTAACAGAGTTTTGTCAAGAGAACACACTGGTCATAGCGAACACCCTTTTCCAACAACCTAAGAGGTGACTCTACACATGAACATCACCAGATGGGCAATGGGCAACACCAAAATCAGATTGACTATATAATTTGCAGTCAAAGATGGAGAAGCTCTATCCAGTCAGTAAAAACAAGACCTAGAGCTGACTGTGGCTCAGATCATGAGCTACTCATTGCAAAATTCAGACTTAAACTGAAGAAAATTGGGAAAACCACTAGGCCATTCAGGTTTGACCAAGATAGCATCCCTGATGAATATACAGTAGAGGTGAAGAATAGATTCAAGAGACTAGATTAGATAGAGTGCCTGAAGAACTATGGACAGAGGTTCATGACATTGTACAGGAGGCAGCAATCACCACCATCCCAAAGAAAAAGAAATGTAAGAAAGCAAAGTGGCTTTCTGATGAGGCTTTACAAATAGCAGAGGAAAGAAGGAAAGCGAAAGGCAAAGGCGAAAAGGAAAGATTTACCCAACTGAATGCAGATTTCCAGAGAACAGCAAGGAGAGATAAGGAGGCCTTCCTGAATGAACAGTGCAAAGTAATAGAAGAAAACAATAGAATGGGAAGGACTAGAGATCTCTTCAAGAAAATTGGAGAAATCAAGGGAGCGTTCCATGCAAAGCTGGCCATGATAAAGGACAAAAACGGTAGGGACCTAACAGAAGCAGAAGAGATTAGGAAAAGATGGCAAGAATACACAGAAGAACTATACAAGAAAGACCTCAATGTCCTTGACAAACACGACGGTATAATCACTGACCTTGAGCCAGACATCCTGGAATGTGAAGTTAAATGGGCCTTAGAAAGCATTACTAACAACAAAGCTAGTGGAGGTGATGGTATTCCAGCTGAGCTATTCAAAGTCTTAAAAGATGATGCTGTTAAAGTGCTGCACTCCATTTGCCAGCAAATTTGGAAAACGCAACAGTGGCCACAGGATTGGAAAAGATCAGTATACATTCCAATCCCAAAGAAGGGCAATGCCAAGGAATGTTCAAACTATCGCACAATTGCACTCATATCACACGCTAGCAAGGTCATGCTCAAGATCCTACAAGCTAGGCTTCAACAGTACGTGGATAGAGAACTACCAGAAGTACAAGCTGGGTTTCGAAGAGGTAGAGGAACGAGAGATCATATTGCCAACATTCGCTGGATTATGGAGAAAGCAAGAGAGTACCAGAAAAATATCTACTTCTGCTTCATTGACTATGCTAAAGCCTTTGACTGTGTGGATCACAACAAACTATGGCAGGTCCTTAAAGAGATGGGAGTACCAGACCACCTCACATGTCTCTTGAGAAACCTGTATAAGGGCCAAGAAGCGACAGTTAGAACCGGATACGGAACAACTGATTGGTTCAGCATAGGAAAAGGAGTACGACAAGGATGTATACTGTCACCTTGCTTATTTAATATATATGCAGAGTACATCATGCGAAATGCTGGCCTGGATGAATCACAAGCGGGAATTAAGATTGCTGGGGAAAAGATCAACAACCTCAGATATGCAGATGATACCACTCTAATGGCTGAAAGTGAAAAGGATCTAAAGAGCCTCTTGCTCAGAGTAAAAGAGGAGAGCGCAAAAGTGGGCTTGAAGCTCAACATCAAAAAAACTAAGATCATGGCATCCGGCCCCATCACTCCTTGGCAAATAGAAGGGGAAGCTGTGGAAGTAGTGACAGACTTCACGTTCCTGGGATCCCAGATCACCGCAGACTGTGACTGCAGCCATGAAATTAAAAGACGCCTGCTCCTTGGGAGGAAAGCGATGGCGAACCTAAACAGCATGATAAAAAGTAGAGACATCACCCTGCCAACAAAAGTCCGCATGGTCAAAGCAATGGTATTCCCAGTAGTCATGTATGGCTGTGAGAGTTGGACTATAAGGAAGGCCGAGCGCCGAAGAATAGATTCTTTTGAACTATGGTGCTGGAGAAGACTCTTGAGAGTCCCTTGGACTGCAAGAAGAACAAATCAGTCAATCCTCAAAGAAATCAACCCTGACTGTTCCCTGGAAGGCCAGATAATGAAACTGAAGCTCAAATACTTTGGCCACCAAATGAGAAGGGAGCACTCACTGGAGAAGACCCTGATGCTGGGAAAGATTGAAGGTCAAAGAAGACGGGGACGGCAAAGGATGAGATGGTTAGACAGTGTCA
>NW_015160298.1:25794-37622 GCF_001447785.1 Gekko japonicus
ATGGTATTCCCAGTAGTCATATATGGCTGCGAGAGTTGGACTGTAAGGAAGGCTGAGCGCCGAAGAATAGATTCTTTTGAACTATGGTGCTGGAGAAGACTCTTGAGAGTCCCTTGGACTGCAAGGAGATCAGATCAGTCAATCCTAAAAGAAATCAACTCTGATTGTTCCCTGGAAGGCCAGATAATGAAACTGAAGCTCAAATACTGTGGCCACAGAGACATCACCCTGCCAATAAAGTCCGCATGGTCAAAGCAATGGTATTCCCAGTAGTCATGTATCGCTGCGAGAGTTGGACTGTAAGGAAGGCTGAGCGCCGAAGAATACATTCTTTTGAACTATGGTGCTGGAGAAGACTCTTGAGAGTCCCTTGGACTGCAAGGAGATCAGACCAGTCAATCCTAAAAGAAATCAACCCTGACTGTTCCCTGGAAGGCCAGATAATGAAACTGAAGCTCAAATACTTTGGCCACCCAATGAGAAGGGAGCACTCACTGGAGAAGACCCTGATGCTGGGAAAGATTGAAGGTCAAAGAAGACGGGGACGGCAAAGGATGAGATGGTTAGACAGTGTCATAGATGCAACGAACATGAAATTGAGCAAACTTCAGAGGACGGCGGAAGACAGGAGGGCCTGGCGTGATCTGGTCCATGGGGTCACGAAGAGTCAGACTCGACTGTGCGACTGAACACCAACAACAATTTTTTTAAAAATCTTACAGTATTTCCATCCCACACTTGTAATAGGCTCTTGGTGGCCAACACCACCAATTACAGAGGAATCCTAAGAAGATCCACACCTTTCTAAGCCATTGAAGTCAACAGTTTTTGCAGGTTGCTGAATCTTGGCGTTTGGGGCATCCCCTGAAACCACCACTTTGTCTGGATCTGGATGTAGACTGAGTTGTAAGAACCTGAGAGTATCACTTACACTGATCGATGATGATGGCTAAGCATGGTTTTCCACGGCTGGCGGTACACGTGGTATCACCAGTCAGACACGCCATCCCTTGCATATCAAGGAGGCATTCATGGCATTCCAGGCTCTCTTTAAGAAGAAAATACAATGAGATTGAGAATTACTGTGGAAGAATCAGCTAAGGATTTAGTTTCAGATCCCACCCAACAGGGGGGCTTATCTCGGCATCCCCTCAAACCACCACTTTGTCTGGATCTGGATGTAGACTGAGTTGTAAGAACCTGAGAGTATCACTTACGCTGACTGATGATGATGGCCAAACATGGTCGTCCATAGTCGGTGGTACACGTAGTAGTACCAGTCAGACACGCCCTCCCTTCCATATCAAGGAGGCATTCTAGGCATTCCAGGCTCTCTGTAAGAAGAAAATACAATGTGATTGAGAATTACTGTGGAAGAATCAGCTAAGGATTTAGTTTCAGATCCCACTCAACAGGGCTCCAGCCTTGGTAGGGATGATGGGCGGGAGCAGAGGCCTGGGGGGGGGGAAGACATTGTTCCACTTCAGTACCGGTAGACTTTCATGCACTTACATCATGAAATTTATAATAAAACTCTTTAGCTACCATGGCGCGATCCCCCCCAAAATGACCTCTGAGTACCGGTAGACTTTCATGCACTTACATCATGAAATTTATAATAAAACTCTTTAGCTACCATGGCTAATAGGTATTGATGGACCTCCTTTTCATATATTGATTCAGTCTCTTTCAAAAGGAAAAAAGAGGCAGGAAACCCTTCAAAGAAACAGGCAAAACAAAAATACAGTATTATAGAATATATACTAAAAGAATATATACACTAGAAGATGGCGGTGGAGAGTGCCGTCAAGTCACATCTGACTTATGGCAACCCTGTGGGGCTTCCAAGGCAAGAGACATTCAGAGGTGATTTGCCATTGCCTGCCTCTGTGTCATGACCTTCGCATTCCTTGGAGGTCTCCCATCCAAATACTAGCCAGGATTGATGCTGGTTAGCAGTGGGGATCGGACAAGATAGGGCTATCCAGCCCAGGGCACAATAGGAGATAACAATGTCAATTTTCACTATTTTCCACAGTATTTAAATACTATAAGGTACATAAAATAAACACACACAAAAACGAACAAATAACAAGTGAAAGGTGATTCAAGCACAATTCACCCAGCAGTTCAGAGGGCAAAATTCTATGACCGTATGCTGGCAACTCCATTTTTAACGTTCTTCAGATATACCTACTGCTCCATTCTAAAATGCCATCTGAAATACATCAAGTGGTCTCAAATATGCTGTAACTGGGGTTTATTTTCCATTCGATAGATTCTCAGCTGCTCTCAACATTCTGTGCCACCTGGAGCATGTTCCGTCCTAATCCATTTTATAGCCACAACACAGTCCTGTAAGATGAGCTGAACCAAGAAAAAGTGACTGGACCAAGGTCATAAGAATGTAAGAAGATCTTTGGATCCGACCGGATGGGGAAATTCAGCCATTAAAGAGAGTGAAGATACAAATTGATACCAGTAGACTATATTGTTAAAGCTTCATAAATACCCAGCAAGTCTTTAAAAAGTGGATGTTTACTTGAGAGCCTGTCTTATAGGACTGTGTTGGGGATATAAAATAGTGAGGACTAAATATGCTCCAGGTGGCACAAGATATTGAGAGCAGCTGAGAATCCATTGGGGGGGGGGATGGGAAATCCTACTGAAACCTTTTAGACAACACAGAAGGACGGAATGGGACGAAGGGGGGTTCCAAATTATTCCCCTCCTGCAATTCCTCAAAGGGGTTCCATGTGGTAGTAACAATAATAACCAGGCTAATTATAGCTAGAATGTATTCAGAGATCTTTTTATTTGGGCTACTTACCCTTCAGAGGTTAACGAGCAAGGCATGTTTGGGTCAGCCTGTGAATAAACTATGTTTTAAATGCACATCCCTAGAAATGACCCGTTGTCGCAAGGCATAGAAACAAACCCTAGCTGCAACTAAAACTTACGCCCCAGAGCCAGGCAGAGCAGAAAAGAGGCAGCGAAGAGGGCCGTCCTGGCCATGTCAGAGTCTTCTTCTCAAGGGGGAAATGATTCACTACAGCTCTTTATAAGCATATATTTTTGACTATGCTAATTTATCCCCAGCGGTTGCCGTTGGGATTGGGTCACTGTGATTTTTATTCCGGACAGCGTTTTGACTAGAGATGTAAATGTGAGCGGCTTGTCCTAAAATAGAAAAAAGACACACACACGCACACGCACACACACACACACAAAAGGGATGTTAGAATCAAAGGATATTTGTGTGGGAGGTTTTTTTCATAAGCGACTGTTTTCATGTGGTATCAATAACCAGCTATCCGTTAAGTACTCACACCCTGAGGCTTTTTTCCTTGTAACTGGGCTCCTTTCCAGAGATAGGACTGTGTGTTCACCAAGATAACACCCGGTTCTGCTATCGCACATCTTTTTCTGGTGCCATTTCAGTCCCGAGAAAGGCAAGATGAGATCTAGTCGAAATTAAGGAATCCTAAAGAGAGTTATACCCTTCTAGTCCATTGATGTGAACAGGCTTACAAGAGTGTAACTCTGCTCAGGCTTGCACTGCCAACTGTGCCATTCTTGCCAGAGTTGAGGGCTGTTGTTGTTTTCGCCCTACTCTGCCTCACTTTAGTCAGATTTATTCGTATTTGCCAGATTGTTGCCTGGTCACCCATTCTGGAGAGACCCCCTTGATTTTCTTTGCAGAGTGCTTTAGTTTCGTGATCCTGAATACTTTCTTGTCGTCTGCAAACTTGGCCACATCACTAAATAATAATGTGATAATTATAATCATATTATTAATAATAAAATAAATAATTGTGAAGTCACAAACCTCAAGGGGTTTTTGAGACAAAAGATGAGCAGTGGCAGCTTACTGTTACCTTTTCATAGCAACCCTGCCCTTCCTCGGTGGTCTCCCATCCAAGTAGTAATCGGGACCAGCTCTGCTTAGTTTCCGAGATCTGATAGGCTCGGGCTGCTCAGGATGCTCTGGGGGGCAACAGTGCTCACACTCAGTTCTAAATCATTTATGCGCCAATTTAATAACACTTGTTGTAATACAGATCCACCTTTCTAGGGCTTAATTCTTCAATGACCCTCCATAAAATAGCAGCTATAGGATATGTATCTATCCCAGAGTCAAAAACCAATGGTTTAAAAAAAAAATCAACTTCTCTGAAGTCTCCCCGTGTTGTTAGCAATTCAATCTCTCCTTTGTCATCTCATTGCCCAATCCTTCCCCTAGCTGGTTTCCTGCTTGAGATATAGTTACAGAAAATATCCACTGGTATTACAGAGCACTTTCTTTTACATATGGGAGAGCCAATTTAAAAATTCCTTCAGTATAGGTAGGTATGTGTGTATATGTATAAGGTAAAGGTTCCCTTGCTCGAAAGCCAGTCGAGTCCGACTCTAGGGTTGCGGTGCTCATCTCCGTTTCAAAGCCGAAGAGCCAGCGCTATCCGAAGACGTTTCCGTGGTCATGTGGCCGGCATAACTAGACGCCAAGGCACACAGAACGCTGTTACCTTCCCACTGAAGTGGTACCTATTTATCTACTTGCAATTTCTTGCTTTCGAACTGCTAGGTTGGCAGGAGCTGGAACTAGAGATGGGAGCTCACTCCGTCATGCGGCACTCGGGTCTCGAACTGCTGAACTACCGACCTTCCACAGCCTGCAGTTCAGCGTCTTAACCACTTGAGCCACCGTAGCTCCTAGTGTATATGTATGTGTATATATATGTGTGTGTTTGTGTATTATATACATTAATATGGGGGGGGGGAGAAGGAGAATCAGAATGACAATTGAGTCACGTTGTTCCACCTGGCCCTCCAGGCATGAGATAAGCAGGGATGGTTTGCCATTGCCTCCCCCCAAGGCACAACTCCAGTCTTCCTTGATTGCCTCCCATTCAATTACTGGCTACGGCCAACCCTGCTGATGCTCCCAAGCCCTGATGAGCTTGGCCCAAACTGGGCTGATCTGGCTGCTAATACGGGGAACGGCGTATCATAAAATAATAACCACCTTCTAGGTTTAGATCCTAAGATGCGTGAGCAGTGTGCTTGAGGAAGGCAACTTCCGGACTTCCCCTCATCACTGCAGCCTTCTGTGCCCCCTGAAATTGAGCTCCTGTGGGTCAAGGACCCAAAGGAATTGTATGGGGGGGGGGGACTGGGAGTCTGTAGCAGGAAGGCAGAAGAGGCAAAAAATCTCTCTCCCCTCCCCTTAGACGGAGAAGCTGTTCCATTGGAAGAGCTGCCGCTGTTCCCACAGAACGGCACCTGAGGATTCAAGCCGTATCCTGCAGATCACTCTATGACTGCCTAATCAGTATATAAAAACCCAAAGCATTTTATATTTAAATTGCAATTAGTAAAGGCGTGGTGGGTTGTTACAAAAAAAAAAGTAGGTGTAAGCCCTGACCTGGATAGCCCAGGCAAGCCCGATCTCGTCAGATCTTGGAAGCTAGGCAGGGTCGACTCTGGCGAGTCCTTGGATGGGAGACCTCCTTGGAATGTCGGGAGGGCCCAGGGGCACGTTTTATTCAGCCAGCTCTCTGAATATCCTCCAGGCCCCCAGTAGGGGTCAGTCACCAGAGGTCACCATGACTTCCAGGTGGAATCTCACTCATGCATGCAAAACACGCACACCCATATGAAAAACACAACCCCACCCCCCAAAAAAGTAGGTGCAAAATAAAAATGTTGCTTGTCTGCAGAGTTCCCCTCTGCTTGTTTCCCTCTAACCCTACACTTGTTCTTTTCATGTCAGTTGCCTCCTCCATCCCCAGCATCACTCCAACAGGTATCCTAGTAGGGCAGCTCTTCAGTCCCCTTCAAGTAAACCTTAAAAAGTTAGATCCAGCAATCTACCAATGAAAGGTGCTGGTGGGCGTGGATTTTCATTGCATTCCCTTTCCCCCCACAACAGTTCTTTCCAACCCCCCCAAAAGTTGACTCCCAGGCAGTGTTCCCTCTAAGCTGGGTTAGTGTGAGCTAGCTCACAGCTTTTTAGCCTCTGGCTCACACATTTTTGTCTTAGCTCAGGAAGCTCCAGAGCAAACTAATTTATACAGGCTGTGGTCACACGGAACATTAGCCACGCTACAGAGACGGATGATAGGCGGATTTTCTGGGAGCGATCACAGCGCCACATCTGGGAAGCGTAGAGCTCCCATGGCGAACCTGAGGCTTCCCGCCGAAGATGCGCGGCGCTTCACTCCAGTGGGGGGGCTGGTCCTTGAGGGTGGGGCCAGGTTTCTCCGCCGTTGGGGGCGGCGGGGGGTGTTGTTCCTGGCCATCAGCGATGCCTCCCAGTTTTGACAGCAGAGGAGGAGGAGGAGTGCGCGTGTGGGTGGCTCCGTGAAGTGCCTTTCCAGACCTCTGGTGCGGAGCCGGGAGGATCTCCTGGACCACCCCGGGGGCGGGGGCATCTGTTCCGTCAGCCTCCTCAGCCCGGCCTCCAGTGCCGGTGGCCCGCGGGACCCGGTGCCCTTCTGCAGGGCCTGTCTGGACTGCGATGTCCCGCCGGCCATTCAGTAGTCCTGCTGCTGCCTAGCCGTCTGATCGCCAGCTAACGCCTAATCACAGGACCTCGTCAGAATGTCTGCAGAACGTCTGATCGGGCTGCCGCGCATTACTTTGTCCCGGGGCTAACAGCCACGCTTCCCCCCCGCATTTTCCAGCCTGTGTGACCGGGACCACAGTAACAAATTGCTTGCTCACAACTTTAATGCCAGTAGCTCACAAAGTAGAATTGTTGCTCACAGGACTCCATAGCTTAGAGGGAGCATTGCTCCCAGGGTCACAGAACCCATATGGACAGACATCAGGTGTGTGTGTGTGTGGGGGGGGCAGCATCAAGAACAGGAAGTGGTAGAAATCACCCCTTTCTTCACTGGAGCTGTGGTTGAAGAAGAGGGAGCAGTTTTGCCCCCTTCTTCCTCCTCCTCACTGCAGCCCCCCAACCCACATGACTGTTTGTTCATGCAGGCCACACAGCCACAGGAGTTGACTGCCCAAGAGTTTAGAAGGGACTGCTGGGGGAATGGACAAAATGGCAAAAATCTACACTCCTTCTACTGACAGGTTAATGGACCCAGGCCCATGTTTTCAGATGGCTAATGGCTTGAGAAGCTCCTTGTGTGGACTTCTTGTTCCATTAGACTCATTGTTCCAGCAGTATTCATGATGACCTTTGGGTTCAACCCACCTCCACTAAACCTTTAATTCCTTGGTGCAGAACAAATGCTGAAAAGGGAACACAGTATTCTGATAAAACAAAATAATTTGCATTCATGAGTATGGGTGAGTTGGCAGTCTTCCACCTGCCTTTCTGTAGCAGACAGCACTTCTAAGGTCCGGTCACATGGGCTGGAAAATGTGGGGGGGAAGCGTGGCTGTTAGCCCCGGGACAAAGTAACGTGCGGCAACCCGATCAGACGTTCTGACGGGGTCCCGTGGTTAGGCGTTAGGTGCCGATCAGACGGCTAGGCAGCAGCAGGACTACTGAATGGCCGGCGGGACATCGCAGTCCGTTGGCAGTTTTGTGCATCCTGGAGACTTGGGGGGCAAAAAAACGCTTGGTTGTGACGGGACCACCAGAAACGCGATCAGACGCCCGGCCTTGTCCCGCGGTTTCCGGAAACTAGTACCTCGGAGGTACTAGGTTTTTACCCCGCATCTTCAGCGGGAAGCCTCGGGTCCGCCACGGGAGCTCTACGCTTCCCAGATGTGGCGGTGTGATTGCACCCGGAAAATCCACCTATCTTCCGTCTCTGTAGCGTGGCTAATGCTCCGTGTGACCGCAGCCTAAAGTGCCCAAGCTGGGTGCCTTGTTAGTACCACCAGATGTTTTCTCAAAACTGTGCACACACGGTTTTCTGTCATCATTAGCAATGGTAAGTAGAGGAGGTTCTGGAGTCTTACTTATTCAACAGGTTGACAGTAATAGAGGTTTAGACCAATTCATAAAAGATTGGTTATTTCACCATTGCTATGTCTAATACTAAACTGGCTGGTCCCCATGTGGATAGCCAATGAGGCACAACAGGGCCATCCACAGACAAGATAGGGGGTCTATGCCTCTAGTCGCAGGAATCCACAGGGATGCAAAATGAGTTCAGATTAGGGCAACAGAGGTGGTCAGGAGCAGTGTTCCCTCTCAGCTGAGTTAGTGTGAGCTAGCTCACAGTTCTTTAGCTTCCAGCTCACACATTTTTGTCTTAGCTCAAGAAGGAGGGCTCCAGAGCAAACTAATTTGTGGAGTAGCCAAATGGCTCACTCACAACTTTAATGCCAGTAGCTCACAAAATAGAATTTTTGCTCACAAGACGCCACAGGACCATTGGTCAGGAGTCTGGAAGGCGTCCTATGAGGACAGGTTGTAGGGACTTGGTATACTTAGCCTGGAGAAGAGGAAACTGACGGGGTGGACATGCTTGCACTCTTCAGATATCTGAAGGGCTGTAATATACAGAAGGTGAAAGACCTGTTCTCTGATGATCCAGATGGCAAGCCTTGATCTGAGGGTCTTAGGTCACAAGACAGTAGAGTGCAGCTGAACACTAACAGAAACTGCCACATAGTAAGACAATGGAGCCAGCAATCTGCCTACTGAAGGAGGGATGCTCCCTCACAGAGGTCTTCAGGCAGAGGCTAGAGTCTGAGGGCTGCCAGCTCTGGGTGAAGAAATACCTGGAGATTTGGGGGGGTGGAGCCTGGGGAGGGCAGGGTTTGGGGACGGGAGCGACCCCAGCAGGGTATAATGCCACCGAGTCCTTCCTCCAAAGCAGCCATTTTCTCCAAGGGAATGATCAGCTTTAATTAATTGTGCTTTGGCACATTCCGCTTTAACCTTCATCAGTAGTCATTTCAAGCCTTCACTATTTCCTGCCAGGAATGTGATGTCATCGGCATATCTCAAATTGTTAATGTTCCTCCCACCAATTTTCACTCCACCTTCATGTAAACCTGATCCAGTTTTCCTTATATGTTCTGCACAGAGGATGAACAGACAGGGAGATAAAATAATCCTCGTCTGACACCTTTGCCAATTGGGGACCATTCTGTTTCTCGATACTCTGTCCTAACAGTAGCATCTTGTCCAGAGTACAGGTTGTGCATCAAAACAATGAAGTATTGTAGCAGGCCCATTTTTTTTAACACTAACCACAGCTTTTCATGATCAGTGAAAAGCTTGGGCATAATATTGTGAAACACAAGCTGATTTTCTCCTGAAATTCTGTTGTGTGCTCTAGTAACCAATGTAACTTTGTAAGATGATCTTGAGTGCCTTTTCTTTTTCTAAATCCTGCTTGAACATCTGGCATTTCTCATTCCATATATGGTAACAGTCTTTGTTGTAAGATTTTGAGCATCACTTTACTTGCATGAGAAATTAATGCAATGATCCAATAGTTGCTGCAGTCTTTGACTTCTTTTTTTGAACTTGGAATGTAAATCAAGTGTTTTCAGTCTATGGGCTAAATGGTATAATACGGTGCTACAGTTATGCTGCTGCGCTTTCTTCTTCTGGGTTCCATCTACCTCCAAACAATAGCGTGGTAGAGCTTACTCCACAATATGATGTGCAAGGGACAAAACAAACAAACCATTAGGGTTGCCAACCGTAGGCTGGGATATTTGTGGTGATCTGGGGGAAAGGCCTGGGGAGGGAAGAGAGGGGCCTCAGTTGGCCGTAATGCCATAGAGTCCACTCTCCAAAGCATCCTCCAGGGGAACTGATCTCTCTCATCTGTAGATAAGTTACTATTAGGGCTGTGTGCCTGGTATATACTGAGCCAAATAAATACGCAGTCAAATACAGATTAGAAAATCTGATTCAGATACCACAATAAAGGTAAAGGTAAAGGTTCCCTTGCTCGAAAGCCAGGCGAATCCGACTCTAGGGTTGCGGTGCTCATCTCCGTTTCAAAGCCGAAGAGCCAGCGCTGACTGAAGACGTTTCCGTGGTCATGTGGCCGGCATGACTAAACACCAAGGTGCACGGAACGCTGTTACCTTCCCACCGAAGTGGTACCTATTTATCTACTTGCAATTTCTTGCTTTCGAACTGCTAGGTTGGCAGGAGCTGGAACTAGAGACAGGAGCTCACCCTGTCTTGCGGCACCCGGGTCTTGAACTGCTGAACTACTGACCTTCCACAGCCTGCAGTTCAGCGTCTTAACCACTTGAGCCACCGCAGCTCCATTAGATACCACAATAACCACACCCAAATAAAAGCTGATATTATTCGGCTTTTATTCGGGTGTGACTAGACTTCTGGTTTAAACTTTAAATGTGTTCAGTTCACTCACCAAGTCGTTCCGCTGGCGCAGCATGACTCAGCAAGTGAACTGAATGCATAAATGTCTTCAGTTTGCTTGCTTAGTCACACAACCATGGCAGCAGAACTCGGTGAGTGAACTGAACACATTTAAAGTTTAAATCAGAAGTCTAATCGTGCCTGAGGTCTAGTTGCACCAGAAGTCTAGTTGCACCACGGTGGCACAATTCAGTGAGTGAACTGAGTATGTTTAAACTTTAAATGCCTTCAGTTCACTTGCTGAGTTGTGCTGTCATGGCAGCATGACTCAGTAAGGGAAATTCTCCAGTATACCCTATGGGGGCAGTCTCCTTAGGGTATAATGGAGCCAAATAAATTCAGGTTTCCCAAATATTTACCCGAATACTATACCAATAGCAATACTGGTATTTGGGGATATTCAGGAATACCAATATTTTCCGGGTCTAATAGACTAGAATAAGAAAAAAATGGATATTTTTTTTTTGCACACTCCTACTAACTATGTTACTGTGTATGGGTGTGACAGTTGAACAATGAAGAAAGCTGCCAGGAATAAAGTTGATTCATTTGTAATGTTGTGTTGGAGGAGAGTTTTACAGATACCTTAGACCACCAAAAAGACAAATAAGTTGGTTCTAGATCAAATCATGCCTGAACTCTCCCTAGAAGCCAAAATGACTAAACTGAGGTCATCGTAGTGTTGCCAAAATGGAGAGGTTAACCTGGCACATCCCATTCCAATTAACACACACACACACACACAGGCAAGGCACTCAGTTGAATTGGGGGACGACGACTTTATTCCAGGAATAAGGGGGATACAGAAAGGCAAATCAACTCTACCCATTCTGCTCCCATATGACTAGAGCTGGGGTGGGCTTTTATGCCCCGACACAAATAACTTTTCTTTACACATGTGCAAGCTGCATTTTGTTCTATTCCCATGTCTAACTTCTGCATGTCAGCAAGCAAGCAGATAAGCTGCTTGCTTCATTTGTGCTCAGCATTTCTCGGAAAGTTCAAAGTTCATGGAGTTGGTTGATGGTGGTCAGAATGTGAGCTGCCTGCCGCTGTTTGCCAAAATCTAACAAAATGGTGTTACTCCCGCTCATCAGTAGTTTGGTCATATTATGAGAAGACAAGAGTCACTGGAAACTACAATCATAGTAGGAAAAGCTGAAGGAAACAGGAACATGTGATGGATTGACTTCATAAAGGAAGCCGACAGCCCTCAGTGTACAAGACCTGAGCAAGGCGGTTAACAATAGGACACTTTGGAGGACATTAATTCATAGGGTTGCCATAAGTCAGCAGCAACTTGATTGCTTGTAACACGTACACATTTAGTTCGGGGGGCTAGCCGAGTAATGGCCCCTAAATAGTCGTCCTCAACATGGAGGGTCCCCCACCCCCCCTGCATATTTATTTTATTTGAAACACTGATATCTCATGTTCATCAGTGTTGCTGTCAAGGTGGCCCACCAACAGTCAACCAGAATATATGAGACAAATATAAAAA
>NW_015160298.1:37664-57386 GCF_001447785.1 Gekko japonicus
TAATATGATTTGGGACCGTGATGCCTTGGTAGTCACTGGTGGTTACACATTCTAATCCCTCTCCTTCAGTAAGAGTTTGTGTGGAAATAATCACCATGACATACTTGTAGGAACAAACAAGTCCCCCCCCCCGTTCCCCCTTGTTTTGTACTTCCTTGTGTTGCTAACACCTATTTGTTTTGGAGGGGCTCAAAACAAGCTTCCCTCAGTTTGGGTATTTCACTTTTTCCTTGTACATTAGGCAGTATACCACAGCTTGAAGGAGGTCCATATGGTATACCTGCACCGAACCAAACCTCAGTGTGGGGAAGGAGGTCAATTCCACACCCATTGTTTTCTTTGAAATTAACAGTGTTCATTTAGAAGAGGAGGGGGAGATTGGATTTATTCCCCGCCCTTCACTACCCAAAGGAGTCTCAGAGCGGTTTACAAACTCCTTTCCCTTCCCCTCCCCACAACAGACACCCTGTGAGGTAGGTAATATTACTCCAATGATGTCACTGCTAAACTGCTGTATTCTAATGTTTTGGAGGTTGTCCTCCAAACTTATTTTTGTCGCAGTTTTCCTCCTTGAAAATTGTGCCAGCTTGTTTACTTGTCAGGAGTGATTTAAGAAAACAGGTGTCTCCATTATTAGAAACCAAAGAGATCAAGCACAGGTCATCCCCAGCTGACTTCATGAAATGATATAAGTTCATGAGCACATCTGCCAGAACAGGGAAAAAGAAATCTCAAAGAGGGGAGTGGGTGATGCAGATTTCACAAAGAAGTGAATATATTTCAGACTGCTGGCAGTAAATAATCTTCTGCATCTTTCTAGGGTCTTCTGTTGCACATGTTGCTTTTTGAACAGCATGTGACATTGACTTGTTGTCCGTAGTACTTCCAAGAAGCCCCACAGCGGAAAGAGCCAGGCACGCTGCAGCCATAGATGTGGTACATCTCTTTGTCTTCTGTCAAGGGAGAGAGAAAACAGCAGCTATACTTAAACCTTTTCCCCTTCCCTAACACTGCATGAAGGTGGCTCAGATCTGAAACACCCAGAGATATTTCCATGCTGGTTCCTTATCTGCCTTTTCAACCAGTACCCCTGTTGCCTTCCTGCCTCTTCTTTGCCGAATTCAGACCTGGCCATGACATCTTCCTTACCACCCACAGAGTCATTCCAGCACCATGCCACCATCTCATTTCCTCGCATTCCCCTGCTGCCACCATCCTTCTTCCTCTATCTCCCTTTAAACCACTGATACAGTCACTGCATGCTGAATCAGAGCATTGGTCCTCCTAGTCTAGGTATTTATGGAGCTCTCTCAGGTTTTCAGGCATGGACATGTTCCAACAAAGCTAAGTGTGCTCCTATACCTGGGCCAAGTCGCCAGCTTCAGGTTGGGATATTCGTGAAGCTTTGGGTGTGGAGCCTGGGGAGAGCAGGATTTAAGGAGGAGAGGGACCTCAGAAAGATATAATGCCATACAGTCCACCCTCTAAAACAGCCATTGTCTTCAGGGGAACTGATCTATGTCATCTGGAAGTCAGTTGTAATTCCAGGAGGTCTCTGGGCTCCACCATGATGAGAAGAAAAGCGCTAAGCAGGCCCATAGCTAAAGTGGGGCATCTTGGGGCCTGGCCCCCTGACTTCCTGTCAAGGCCCCCTGACTTTCATCCAGCCCCCAAGCCCCTCATCTCTCTGGGCTGCCTGGAGGACTACCAACTCTCTGGGCCACCCAAAGAACTCCCCACCACCACCCCTTCCCCAAGCGTGACTTGCTTCCCCGTGTAGGCAGGCAGAATGTGAACACCGCAAAAGTGAGTTTTTAATTTCTTTATCTTATATTGTGACACCAGTGCCCCCTGACTTATTTAAAGGCCCCCAAAATTACAAAATCCTGGCTATAGGCCTGGCGCTAAGTAACACATATTTGTTTGTTTACTTAATGTATATCCTGCCTTTCTTGCCAATGGTGACCCAAAGCAGCTTTATACCATCTTCCTTTCCTCCAACAACCCTCTGAGTTAGATTAGGCTGAGTGTATACGAGTGGCCCAAGGTCACCTAGCAAGTTTGCATGGCAGTGTTGAACCTGGGTCTCTCAGATCCCTGTCTTCCCCTTTCACCCCTACACCACACTGGCCATCAATGAGATGGGGCAGCATTCTGATGACCACATTATTTCTCTTGGGTACTTAAAAACACTATTTATCTTATTAGACTTATATGCTGCTCCATTCCCTGCCACGCAGGGCTCACATTCCCTGCCACACAGCTTACAACAATCAAAATACGACATGTTACAGTTTTAAAATCCACATTACTATAATTTAAAACCTAAAACTTCTTTACTGCATCAGAGGGCACCCTAATAGCTATCACAGGCAGAACAGCCGGGGGCAGCCAGCACAAAAAGGAAGGAAGGAGAGAGGGGGAGAGAAGGGGGAAAGGAAGGCCAGCCAATCTCTCTAACCATCACTTTCCTTAACTATATACCCAGTGGAACATCTCGGTCTTACAGGCCCTGCAGAACTGAGCCAAATCCTGCAATTTAGCTTTGCAAGCTGCTAAATCTCGGCTTTTGGGTTTTCCTAAGCTCCCCCCCCCCCCCACCCCACAATTATCTGGATCTGGAGTGAACAGAGTTGTAAGAGCCCAAGATAGCTTCAGGTGGGTAGTCATGTTAGTCTGTAGTAGAACAAAATCTGTGTCCAGTTGCACCTTAAAGATCATTAACATTGTCCAGAGTAT
Organism: Gekko japonicus; assembly: GCF_001447785.1. Classification (NCBI taxonomy): domain Eukaryota; kingdom Metazoa; phylum Chordata; class Lepidosauria; order Squamata; family Gekkonidae; genus Gekko; species Gekko japonicus. Next base: position 40,404 of record NW_015160298.1, read on the forward strand.
AAACTGTAATGTGTCAACACTCACTTCATGGGATCCCTGATGAAAAGCCCAAGACTGTCACTTACTGTGACTGATGGTGATAGTCATGCATGGCTGTCCGTCTTTGGTGGTACATTTGTTGAAACCAGGGAGGCACCCAACATTGTCGACGAAGAGGAGGCACTCACTACATTCCAGGCTCTCTATAACAGGTGAGTGAAATTTACTAAGAAAGGTCCCGTCAGCAGGGGTGGAATGGTTAACCAGACCTGGATTTATGTACTGGCTATGAAAACTACAGATTAGGGCCTCAGATTATGAGGAGTCTCTAATTTATTTATTTTTTAAATCACTAAAATTTACCAAGTTACCATTTTGGGGGAAGGTACTGAGCCTCTTAACACTTGTCATAGTTTATAGCCTCCTGCATGCCTTAACTTGGCCCTGGCTTTATTTTGTGCTACTATTCAACATGGCTCCAACCTTGGTAGTGAAAGCACAAAGGAACAAATCTGGACAGAGAAAAGACATGATGAAATTCCAGTGGAACCTTTCGTCCACTTAAACTATCTGTACTGCACAATGTGTACTTGACTCCGTAGCTATCACGGCTAATGCCCCATCAGTACAAAGGAGGTATTCCTGAATTCAGAAAGGATCATTATATCCAATAGTGCCCCTGTGTGGATAAAGAAAGCTGGACAACGCCAGGCACGAAGAGGAAAAAGGCAAATGTGTGTGAAGAAAGGCAGTGTATAAGTATGTCAATAAATAAATATACAAAATCTGTACTTGAAAGAAAAGATCTGAATTTCTCACAAGACTTACATAGAGGGGTGGGGAGAATCCCATACATAGGTATTACAAGAACCTGCATGTGCACTACTACCCTGTTTCCCCGAAAATAAGACCTATCCAAAAAATAAGCCCTAGCAGGATTTCTATGCATTTGGGGTATAAGCCCTACCCCAATAATAAGACCTAGTGATGAGAGTTATGACGATGTTCCAGAAGAAGATGACTTAACTGTATTTGAATAAATGTAGATTATTGTATTATACTTAATAAATAAGACATCCCCTGAAAATAAGCCCTAGTGTGTCTTCTTGAGAAAAAATAAATATAAGACAGTGTCTTATTTTCGGGGAAACACGGTAGGGTTGTCAACCTCCAGATGGGGTATGGAGATTTCCCAGACTTACAACTGATCTCCTAATGACAGAGGTCAGTTCCCCTGGAGAAAAGGGCAGCTCTGGAGGGTACACTATATACTCTGATGAGCACCCTCCCCAATCCTCGCCATTCCCTGGTTCTACCTGTAAATCTCCAGAAATTTCCCATCCCAGAATTGGCAACCTAACAGGTCCCTCTCCAGTTCTGCTGCTGGGAGAGTGCCTGAAGACATTCTGGTTCCAGCCCCAGAAGCAGCTGGCCAGATGTTGCTCCTCTTCCTCCAACTCCTGCACAGACCCAGGAGTCTCTGCCAGGGAGGAGAAGCTGCTGGCATGACCAAGTCCCTCTTATCAGGATGACGGGAGGCTGCCCTGTTTCTGGCTCAGAATCGCTCAAACTGTGTTCTGTTTAATATCCCTTTTAACTTCTTTCAAAATCTCTTTCCCTTTTCAAAGCCCCCCACCCCACCCTTTCAGCCCTCCTTCCTTTAAGAACAAAACAGTTTTCTTATTCAGAATCCTGATCTCTTCTTGGGACTCCTGAAGATTATGAAGTAGGCGGGTGCGTGCAAAATCAACCGGCTTCAAAAGGGAATTAGATAAGCATGTGGAGCAGAGGCCCACCAGTGGCTATTAGCCACAAGGTATAGATAGGGACTCTGGGGCAAGTGATGCTCTGTCATCTTGGTGCTTGGGGGGGGGGTCAACAGTGGGAGGGCTTCTAATGTCCTGGCCCCACTGGTGGACCTCCTGATGGCCCCTGGTATTTCTGGCCACTGTGTGATACAGAGTGTTGGACTGGATGGGCCTTTGGCCTGATCCAACATTGGCGTCTCTTATGTTCTTATGTTCTAACCCTCCAGAAATCCTCCAAAGCAACTTTGAAACTTTGAGAAGACTCACTCTAGGTAATAAAATAGCCGTCATAACAACAGCTAATGCAAACTACAGTTAGAACTTACCCCCCAGTGCCAGGCACAGCAGAGCAGAGGCAGCAAAGAGGAGAGCCTGGGCCATCTTGGAGTCGTCTTCTCCTCCTCCTCATTGGGCCTCTATGCCCTGTTGCTGGCCGTCCAGAGGAACTGATTGGCCACTGCGTGAGACAGGATGCTGGACTAGATGGACTATTGGCCTGATCCAGCAGGTCTCTTCTTATGTTCTTATGAATGGTTCATTAAGGCTCAGTCACGCAGACACACGTTTAAAGCATTTCTTCCTTGCTATGGGTCTCCCGCGGCTGCTGCCGGGATTGGGTCACTCTGAATGTATTCTGTTGTGTGTGGATGAATAGCTTGAGGCTCTGGGTAAGAATGACACACCTACCTACAGTCGCCTATTGCTTTGTTTTGTTAGTAGCTCTCCCTCCCCCCCCAAATACATGGGCATAGCTTAGACAGAAACCAAACTATCGGCAGGCATTCTTTTTCAATAGTGGCCAGGTTTTGTTCCCATGGAAGGAGCAAGCAGTGCCAAGGCCCCTTTCTTGTGTCTTCGTCTTGGTACAAGAAGAAGAAGAAGAGTTGGTTTTTATTTATTTATAATTTAAATGTATAGACTGCCCTCCCCCTGAGTACACAAGACTCAGGGTGGTGAACAACAGCAGCGATAAAAACATTAATGATGATAAAACGATGTCTATAATACGTAATTAAAACATTCCCCAATGGTGCTAAACCTTCATATTTCAAAATGTATCACTGCCTCCTGGGGTAGGTGAAGCGGGGGGGGGGGGGGGAGAAGAAGAGGAGATTGGATTTATACCCCGACCTTCACTCAGAGTCACAGAGTGGCTTACAAACTCCTTCCCCTTCCCCTCCCCACAACAGACACCCTGTGAGGCAGGTGGGGCTGAGAGAGCTCTGACAGAAACTGCTCTTTTTTCAAGGACAGCTCTTATCAGAACTATGGCTTGCCCAAGGTCATCCAGCAGCTGCAAGTGGAGGAGTGGGGAATCAAACCCAGTTCTCCCAAATTAGAGTCCGCCAGAGGGATGGTACCATAAGAACATAAGAACATAAGAACATAAGAGATGCCAATGTTGGATCAGGCCAAAGGCCCATCCAGTCCAACACTCTGTGTCACACAGTGGCCAGAAATACCAGGGGCCATCAGGAGGTCCACCAGTGGGGCCAGGACATTAGAAGCCCTCCCACTGTTGACCCCCCCCCCAAGCACCAAGAAGACAGAGCATCACTTGCCCCAGAGCCCCTAGCTATACCTTGTGGCTAATAGCCACTGATGGACCTCTGCTCCATATGCTTATCTAATTCCCTTTTGAAGCCGTCCATGCTTGTAGCACCCACCACTTCCTGTGGCAGTGAATTCCATGTGTTAATCACTCTTTGGGTGAAGAAGTACTTCCTTTTATCCGTTCTAACCCGAACGCTCTGCAGTTTCATGGAGTGCCCACGAGTTCTTGTATTGTGAGAAAGGGAAAAAAGTACCTCTTTCTTTACCTGCTCTTTCCCATGCATAATCTTATAAACCTCGATCATGTCACCCCTCAGTCGTCTTTTCTCCAAGCTAAAGAGCCCTAAGCGCTTTAACCTTTCCTCATAGGGAAAGTGTTCCAACCCTTTTATCATTCGAGTTGCCCTTTTCTGCACTTTTTCCAAAGCTATAATATCCTTTTTAAGGTGTGGTGCCCAGAACTGCACACAGTATTCCAAATGAGGTCTCACCATTGATTTATATAGGGGCATTATTATATTGGCTGATCTGTTTTCAATACCCTTCCTAATAATCCCCAGCATAGCATTGGCCTTCTTTATTGCAGTCACACACTGTCTCGACATTTTCAGTGAGTTATCCACTACAACTCCAAGATCTCTCTCTTGCTCAGTCTCTGCCAGTTCAGACCCCATCAATGTGTATTTATATTTAGGATTTTTGGCTCCAATGTGCATCACCTTGCACTTGGCCACATTGAACCCCATTTGCCATGTTGACGCCCACTCGCCCATCCTTGACAGATCCCCTTGGAGTGCCTCACAATCCTCACTGGTTTTCACCACCCTGAACAACTTTGTATCATCCGCAAATTTAGCCACTTCACTGCTTACTCCCATCTCCAAATCATTAATGAACAAGTTAAAAAGCAGTGGACCAAGTACTGATCCCTGCGGTACCCCACTGCTTACCACCCTCCACTGAGAAAATTGCCCACCTACACTCACTCTCTGTTTTCTATGAACTAGCCAGTTTTTGATCCATAAAAGAACTTGTCCTTCTATCCCATGATTTTTGAGCTTACTTAGGAGCCTTTGATGAGGAACTTTATCAAAAGCTTTCTGGAAGTCAAGGTAAATAATATCTATTGGATCCCCCTTGTCCACATGTTTGTTCACCCCCTCAAAGAACACTAACAGGTTAGTGAGACAAGATCTTCCCTTACAGAAACCGTGCTGAGTCTGCCTCAATAGGTTTTGTTCATCTATGTGCCTACTAATTCTTTCCTTAATAATGGTTTCCACCAATTTACCCGGTATCGACGTCAGACTGACTGGCCTGTAATTTCCCGGATCTCCTCTGGAACCCTTTTTAAAGATGGGAGTGACATTAGCTACCTTCCAATCCTCAGGAATGGAGGCAGATTTTAAGGAAAGATTACATATCTTTGTCAGGAGATCTACAAGTTCACATTTGAGTTCTTTCAGAACTCTCGGATGTATGCCATCTGGGCCTGGTGATTTTTCAGTTTTTAAGTTGTCTATCAGTTTTAGGACCTCCTCTCTCATCACCTCAATCTGACTCAGGTCTTCCAACACCCCTCCTGAAATCAGTGGTTCTGGAGTGGGCAAGCACTTCTCATCTTCCACAGTGAAGACGGAGGCAAAAAATGCATTTAGCTTCTCAGCCATTTCCCTATCATCCTTCAATACTCCTTTTACCCCTTGGTCGTCCAAGGGCCCCACTGCCTCCCTGGCTGGTTTCCTGTTTCTAATGTATTTGAAGAAAGTTTTATTGTTGGTTTTTACGTTTTTTGCTATATGCTCCTCATATTCCCTTTTTGCCTGCCTGACCTCAGACTTGCATTTTATTTGCCATAGCCTGTGTTCCGTTTTATCAGCCTCACTGTGACTAGCTTTCCACTGCTTAAAGGAATTCTTTTTACTTTTTACAGCCTCCATTACTCTGTTTGTTAACCATGCAGGCTTTTTCCTATACCTGTTTGTGCCTTTCCTAACCTGCGGAATATATATTTTTTGAGCTTCTAGGATCGTAGTTTTAAATAGATCCCAAGCTTCCCCAATTGTTTTGACCCTTTCTACTTTTCCTTTCAGTTTCCTCCCCACGTGTCCCCTCATATCAGAGAAATTACCCCTTTTAAAGTTAAAAATGGTTGTGTGAGTCTTTTTGGCCAATTCTCTATTTGTACAAATGATGAACTCAACAACATTATGATCACTGTTTCCAAGCGGTGCAATCACTTTTACATCTCTCACCAGGTCTTGAGTGTTACTTAGGACCAAATCAAGGATCGCCTCTCCCCTGGTAGGTTCCGTGACCATCTGCTCCATAGCACAGTCATTTAGAGTGTCTAGAAACTCAATCTCTTTTTCCCGACTAGAACACATATTGACCCAATCAATGTGTGGGTAGTTAAAATCACCTATTATTACACAGTGTTTTTGTCTAGTTGCTATCTTTAAGGCATTCATCATTTTATAATCCTCCTCTATCTTTTGATCTGGTGGGCGATAACAAACTCCCAGTGTTAAGTTTCCTTTTGGCCCCCCTATTTCAACCCATAGAACTTCCAGAAGCGAATCCAATTCACTTAGCCTCTCAATCTTTCTAGACTTTATACCCTCTCTGACATACAGAGCTACCCCACCTCCAACCCTTCCCCCCCTATCCTTCCGATATAATATATAACCGGGAATCACTGTGTCCCACTGATTTTCCTCATCCCACCAAGTTTCAGAAATACCCACAATGTCTATTTTTCCCTCCGACACCAAGCACTCCAACTCCCCGATTTTACCTCGGACACTTCTAGCATTTGTATAGAAACAGCTGTAATTTCCCTTACAAGTTAAGCCTGCATCCTTCCTCTTGCTATCTCGAGTCGTTGTCCGGCAGTCCATGTCACCAGCCATGGCCTCTGTGGACAATTTCAATCCACCTCCCTGTAGAAAAGCAACCGGTACCCCCTCACCTCTCTCAGATGAGCCAACCCGAACCAGAGACTTTTCATCTCCTGTCGGCTTTCCCCCAATATTCAGTTTAAAAGCTGCTCTGCCACCTTTTTGATTTTAAGTGCCAGCAGCCTGGTTCCTTCTCGGGACAAGTGGAGACCGTCTCGCCTGTACAGCTCCCTCTTGTTCCAAAAAGTATCCCAGTGCCTAACAAACCTGAACCCTTCCCCCCTACACCATCGTCTCATCCACGCATTGAGACTCCTGATCTCTGCCTGTCTCTCCGGCCCTGCGCGTGGAACAGGTAACACTTCTGAGAAGGCTACCTTGGAGGTCCTGGACCTAAGTTTCCTGCCCAGCAGCCTAAATTTCTCCTCCAGGACCTCACGACTGCATTTCCCCACATCGTTGGTGCCGACATGCACCACGACCACTGGCTCCTCCCCAGCACTATCTACCAGCCTATCTAAAACACGCGTAATGTCCGCTACCTTCGCACCAGGCAGGCAAGTCACCATACGGTCAGTACGCGGGTTCGCCACCCAGCTGTCTACCTGCCTAAGGATCGAATCACCCACTACCAAGAGCCCCCCTCCCACCCTGCTCAGGGATGGTTCCTTGGTGCAAAAGGAGAGCCGCTCACCAGCTGGGGAAGAGGTCCCTTCTGAGGGCACATTCCCCTTATCCTCAGCATGGTGCCCTGTTTCCCCTAGACCCTCATGCTCCCTGACAGCAGCGGGGCTGCCAGATCCAGAGTGGGACGAAGCTAACAAGTCCCCGAGAGTCTTTTCTGTGTGCCTAGCTGACTGTCTCTGCTTCTCCAGGTCAGCCACCTTGGCCTCAAGGGAGCACACACGTTCCCTGAGAACCAGGAGCTCCTTGCACCGAGGACACACCCAAGACTTCTGCCCAGTGGGCAGATAGTCATACATGTGACACTCCGTGCAAAACACTGGATAGCCCCCAACCCCCTGCTGGCATTCTGGCTTCATAATTCTTTTAAAATAAATAAATATAATCCCCCTTTTAAACCCTTTTAAACCCTCAGCCAAAAACCTGGTGGGACATCTCTGCCTTGCATGCCCTGCGGAATTGCATTAAGTCCTGCAGGGCACGGATGTTATTTGGCAGAGAGTTCCATCAGGCGGGGGCCAGGGCTGAAAAAGCCCTGACTCTGGTCAAGGACAGCAGGACGTCTTTAGGGCTAGAGATTACCCGTAGATTGTTCTCTGCAGAGCGTAATGCTCTTCGGGGGACATAACAGAGGAGGTGGTCCTGAAGATACCCTGCTTTTCTCTGCCTTGAGGAGCGTCAAAGCAGCTTACAATCACCTTCCCTTTCCCTCCCCACAACAAGCACCTACTTTGTGAGTAGGGCTGCCAAGTGGGGGCGGGGAAACCCCCGCTTTGGAGGCCCAATTTCCGCAGTGGCGGAATCCGGCCCCGGGGGGAACCCTGCCCTGGCGTGCGCGTCACCAGGAAGTGATGTGGGCACGCCGGGCACGCTGGGGGCGGGGCCACGGCCATACAAGGGAAAATACTTCCGCGTGACGTGCAAAGCGGGGGTTTACCCGCCACCCGCCTCCACTCGGCAGCCCTAGTAGGCCACCAAATCATACTCTTATCTGGATTGCTTTGCTACTATGCATCAACAGTAGACCTAAGTAATAAATCTTAAAAGATGTTGTCATTAAAACTACACAGATGTGTTTCAACAGGCAAAAATAAATAATTATCTGAACTTTCAAGTATTGAACCTTCAAAAATATGAACTTGAATAGAAAGGGCCGAAATGGAACTGGGAGAGGAGAAGGAAAGGAAAATAACACTTAAGAAAATTAGAAGTTCTCTCACATTTTAAAACAGCAACTTTCAGTCTAAGGATTATTTAAAAATATGCGCTTGTGACAGTTTACTGTGTTGCTCTTTTTTTATTTTGAGAAGCTGAATCAGCCAGGTACTAAGAAGACCTCTCATACCAAACTGAACTGTTGCTTATTCATCAGCATGCTTCTATTCTCAGCTTTTGCTTAATCATTAATGAGTTCAAATCAGCCATCATCAGATTCCAATTCTTGAGACATTTCCTCAGATGAGCTACTCTGATGGATCCAGCAATCACTCTTCATGCTATGGAAAGTCTCCCTAAAGGCCTCCATCATGGCATGTGCCAACTTCTTGGCCTCTAGTTTGCTCCCACATTCTTTTGTGCCAAGGGCTTTTAAGGTTCAGCTGTTGCACTGAGATTTCCTGACTAGATTGAAGAGAGTGTGGGAAGTCTCCGTGAAAAATTCATTGCAGAACTGCTTTCTCCACAGACACCTCTGTCCGAGAATCCACATCCATTGAATAGTGTCAAGCAAACGTGGATGAGTGGACCAGGTTGCTGCTTGACAGATGTCTCCGAGGGGAAGACCTGATGTGAATGCAGCTGAAGAAGCCTGAGCTCGAGTGGAACATGCCGAAAGTGACAGTGGACATTGTGTACCGGAGCCCTTATGGCCACACAGATCCACCGAGTGTCTGTGCCGAAGCCCCTTTACCCTTTCTAGGCCCCTTAAAACAGATGCACTGTTTGATCTGGTGTCGTGACAGTTCAGCAACGGATTTTATATGCACGATCACACAGTCAACATCTGCCTCCTGTCCCCAGCCATTGGTTTCCGGCTCAAAACCCCTTTAACCTGGAGTATTTTGTTACCAGGTCCCAAAGCCACATTTTCCCCGTGTGATCGCTCCTCCGGTGTCAAGCCACTTCCTGTTTAAACCCCCTCCCTGCTCGAAAGCTGCCCGAGGCTTCCGCTTTTCGCCCACCATTTTATTTTTTAGCGTTAGCTCTGCTACCATGTTTAGAAAATCAACATTTAAACCGTCACTTGTTTTAGAGTTTAGATGAGTTTGGGATCTCACGGAGGCCATTTTCAGGTCAAACGTTTAAAGGGAAGTCTTTTGTTGGAGGAGTTGGATTGATTCAGCCTGGTGGTTCTGCGCATGCGCCTTGGTAGTTTCACACCCCCCATTCTATGCCTATGCGCATGTGCAAACTGAGAAAAAAACCTGCCAACACACGCTCCCGCGCGTCAGTAGTGTAGACGCCGGGGAGCAACGTGACTGCGTGGTGAGGCGAGATAAGGGAGGTAAGTGTGATCATGATTATCCAGATCAAATATAATCCGGTCAGAACCGGAACAATTTAACCCGCTCTCAGAACGCCGTCTGACCGCACCCAAAGTGATCTTTTCTGAATGCCAGTGTCCTGTCCAAATAAAACAGTATAGCCCTACAGACAACTAGGGAATGAAATGTCCTTTCAGCATGCATGGAAAGTGAAGAGAAAAACACAGTTTAAGTTTTAAGTCCTGATTCAAATGAAACTTTGAAACCACCTTAGGTAAAAATTCTAGACGTGGTCAAAGGACTACCTTGTCTGCAAAAATCTGAAGGAAGGGGGGGTGGGCTCAGAGCAAAGGGCATTTAATTCTCCTACTCTCCTGGCAGATGTGATAGCTACCAGGAATGCTACTTTGTAGGACAGGAAGGACGACTCACATGTAGCCAGGGGCCCAAATGGTTTATGGACAAGTTTGGCTAAAACCAGAGATAAACTCCATTGTGGTACAGGTTTCACAGAAAGGGGATACAAATTATTTAAACCCTTCAAAAATGTTTAGAATCCTCATTGGCAAAAACAGACATGCCATCAACCAAATCATGCGCCACAGAAATGGCAGCTAAATAAACCTTTAAGGATGAGTTAGACTACCCTGCGTGATGTCCTTCAGAGAGAATAAGTATTCGAAAATGTCATATAACTGGCAGGTCTTAGAATATAACTGTTTAGCAGTAGCCCAAGAGGAATGGGGTCGATGAACCATGCTGCTAATTGAAGTGTCCACATTTTGGGATGTACAGCATGATGTCTGAGTGAGAGGTCATGAGTGTGTGGGGGGAACCTGTGGTATACCCCTCTTCCTAAATTCCAAAGTATGGGGAAGCAAGGTCTTCTCAGCCAGAATGGCACAATGAGAATACAAGCTGTGCTGTCTGTCTGAAGTTTGGACACAATCTTTTTCAGCAATGATAGAGGGAAAGCATAAAAGGTGGAACCATTCCAGGTAAGCTGAAACACATCCCCCCAAAAGCCTTCCCCAATGGCAGCACAGGAACAGTAGCAGGCACACTTTTTGTTGGCTTGAGTGGCAAAAATCTCTGTGTGAGGAATACTCACTTAGCTGTCCTTAGTCCACAGGAAATAAGTGATTGAATCAAGGCTCCAATACATTGGCCCCTGGGTAGTGGTAAAAAAAAAGCCCTACCAGCTCTGGAGTCAAATAGTGCCCCTATAAACTGGATAGACTGAGTGGGCACCAGGGTAGACTTATTGTAGTTAATCACCAACCCCTAAGGATTCCGATCGAGATCCAGCTGGAGATACTGTTGAGAGTCTGCTACAAACAGCCGATCATTGAGGTAGGGATAGATTACACAGCCCTTACGTTTCAAATGGGATACAACAACCAAGACACATTTGGAAAAAACCTGAGGGGCTGAGGCCAACCCAAAAGAACTGTGAATTAAAAAACTGACCGCCCATGTATGAATCTGAAGAACTTCCTACAATCCTTATGGATGGTGATGTGAAAGTAGGCGTCCTTGAGGTCAATACTAGCCAACCAGGAGCCCCTAGAAACAAAGAGGATAACCTCCTGCAGAAACAACATCCTGAATCTGGGCTTACGTAAGAATTTGTTGAGGCCCCTAAGATCTAATATAGGCCTCTTCCCCCCATCCTTCTTATCTACAATAAAGAATAGAGAGTAAAAACCTAAGGAGGGTGTCGAAGTATCTACCCGAACAATTGCCCCTTTATGGATTAACGCCTTGGTCTCACTGGAAAGAGCAGTGTGTGATTGCTGTTCTGAAATAGGAAGGCTGTGACACACAGGGCAAGTTGTAAACTCGAGAAAATACCCATTTTTTATTATAGACAGCACCCAGGTACTGTCAGTAACCGTTAACCAAACATCATAAAACTTTAACAACCGGTCCTTAAACATGGGACCCTCAGCTAGTCAAGACAGGTCAGTGCCCCGATTAGAGGGGTCTCTCGGAGACTTGTTATTTCGGGAAGCTATGCCCTTTGGCTGGCGTCTCCCCACATTTTCAGGATAGGAGGACCTAGAAAGCCTTTGGTAGGCAGGGGTTTGGTACTGGTTATCCATGTACCTGAACTGCCTACTATAGGTATACCTCTGAGAGGACTTAGGCCAATACCTGGGCTTTGCCTGTACATTGGTGGAAGATGTAATTCCAAAAGATTCAGCTGTCAGCTTATACTTTTAGACGCATTCAAGCTTCTCATCAGTCTGCTCGCTTAAGAGCTCTTTACCCTTGAAGGATAAGTCCTCAATCTTGGCTCGGATATTGGGCAGGAGTGCTGAAGACCAATGTTCCCTCTAAGCTGAGTTAGTGTGAGCTATCTCACAGTTTTTTAGCCTCCGGCTCACACATTTTTGTCTTAGCTCAGGAAGGATGGCTCCAGAGGAAACGAATTTCTGCAGCAGTCAAATCTCTCGCTCACAACTTTAATGCCAGTAGCTCACAAAGTAGAATTTTTGCTCACAAGACTCCAAAGCTTAGAGGGAACATTGCTGAAGACTGCAGCCAGGAATGTTGACATAATACCAGGGCCAAACCCACAGCACAGCTGTGGCAGTCTGCATTATGTCATGCCATGTCCAGCTGCTGTTTCCTGAACTTCATTCCCTCTTCTATCAGGGCTGTTTTTCTGTGGGCAGAGCATCAATGAAAGGGAACATCTTCTCCCATAATAACCTATTGTAAAGTCCCATCACCGCAGCAAAGTTGACCACATAGAGGCCCACAGCTTCCAAAGAATAGATCCTGCAGCCAACATAATCTAATTTACGCCCTTCCTTGTCACTGGGCAAACCATGGGACCCGAAGGGGGCTCATGCTGGAAGTACTTAGGATACAAAGGAATTTACCTTGGGATGTTGAAACAGGTAAGAGCAGTCACTCTCTTTAACCCTATAGAGGTTCTCCAACTTCCTGGCCAAAGCAGGAGTCGAAGCTGCAAAAGGAACTTCTTGTAAGCCCTGTATAAATGGAAGGGCAACTGACCCTGAGTCTGGGGAAAACAGGACATGCATCAGCAGATCCTTGGACTTCAGTTCCAATGCAATGCATTGCAAATCAAGGGCATTTGCCATTCTAATGATCTGGTCTGAGTAGGATTTCAGATTGTCTGTAGGAGACACTGCTGGTCTGGAACCGAAGGTGTTGTCTGGCGATGAAATTTAAGTTGGTTCCGAATCGTGGTTGGAGTAATTGCCGACGTCAATCTCGGATCCGGAGACATAGGACCCTGTCTCTTTAACTTCATCCAGCCTCAGTGTCAATCAAATCTGATTAGTAGACTTGGATTGAGGATGACTCCACATAGCAAGGGGCAGGGTGGTAGTGATCCCAATCTGCTCAGGTCAGTGGTGGCATAGACAAAGGAGGACGATGGGCGCCATGGTCCCTGTGTGAACGTTTAGATGCAGGATCCTCAATGAGCTCGACGTCTGAGGATCCTGGCAATTCCCTAGATCTCAGCCTTGAACGTCTTCCAATATCGAGGTGCCAGGAAGGGGAATGGTGCCAAGGTGAGACCGATACAAAGTGGAGCATTGGAGGCGAATGCCCACGAGAGACAAAACATTGAGTCTCCGCGCCCGGTGTTGGTGAACAGCACCGAGCCAATACTGAATCCTGATGTCTAGGCAAGGGTGATTGGCGGCTGCGGGGTGAACCATGATGGTGCAAGCGAGAGTGAACGCTGCCAGCTGCGGTTTTTAATCTTACAGGTCTTTTTTGCCCGAGGCTTGGAAACTGCCCCGGCAGTATTGGAGGCTTCTGCAGTCTGAGAAACTGTAGTAATCGGGGGAGCCAAACTCACCAAAGGTGGATTGGGACTTTTCTCCTGGTGTTTCTGAGGCAAAGCCTCTGGTGCGGTGAGAGCTTTCTCCCATAGAGAGGCCTTCAGACGCACAGCACAGCCCTCCCTCATCTCGCATAAGTTAGTATTATGGCCATTGCCCAGTCTGAGTAGGCAGGAGCAATGTTCATCTGTTTGAGCCATCTTGGCCCCACATTCAGAACACTTTTTAAACAAAACCATTGTATGAATGAGACAAGGAGGGAATCCTGACAGGAATTCACCTCACAACTTGAAGCTCGCAAGACACATCCTCTCTTTGTGACGGCAAAGAGAACTGAGTGGAGAGTACTTACTCCTCCCATATCACGTAACCTTTTGGGCGGGAAGCTCACAGTGATGCAGGGAGTGGGAGGACTCTTGGGATACTAGAAATTTCTCTTTAGGGCTCACTAGCTCTCCCCCCCTACCCCCGTGGCAGGCCAGAAGTGCAGTGCCCATGTGTGCCTGCACAGAAGCCATGATGATGAACCAAACATTCTCCTTCTTGTCTCCTCCCAAACACTTGGAGCCTTTCTTCAAGGCTTTTCCATCTTCCAAATCAGTAAGGCAAGTCTCCAAGAAAGTGGAGCTAGGTTGAAGCGTATCGAAAATGGAGGGTCAGCCTCTCCCTGAGTCAATACAGTCTACACAAATTTACATAGCCCTGCCTGGAGCGAAAGGAGGTGTGACCAGTTTGGATGGCTCTCCCCACTGAAGGGGTGGTGGTGGTGGCAAAATAGCCAGGGAAACACCTCAGGGCAGAGAGGAAGAGACATGGAAAAAATGTTACCAGTGTGGTGAGACAGGCCACGGAAGTTGTGAAATCGAACACTCTCCACTGTCAGTTTCCTGGTTTTGAAATATTTTTAAAGAATTATTATTCTTGTGTCTTTGGCAATGTACTGTGCAGATATTTGGGAGGCTGCTTTACTGCCAGTTTACATTCTTGCAGGACAGCCTCTCCCACTTTGCCACAATTTCACTTCCTCAAAGCAGCCCCTGCTGCTTATTCTTTCCTGCAAAACTGAAGTGTCAGCATTCTGAGTGGCAGCCTCTACTTTGTGGAGTGGATTGGGAAGGCTGAGGGCTTCTGGTGCACGTGGCTAATCTGTTTTGTCTTTTTGCCTGACTGCCTTTAGCATCACTGTCACTTGCCTTGAGTCCACTTTCAGATGTAGAGCAGGTAAAAATGTTCTAAATAAATAATGCTCTTGTTTTCTTCATATAGGCAAGACATTTCCCTTTTGAAAAGAAAACCCTTTTGCCCTCACTTCCCAAACTGCAATGGCTTCCCTTTTGACTAATTTAGGGTGCTTCTAATAAATAACATACCAACTTCCTGAAGGCATTTGATCCTCCCCCACCCCCAACTTTTCAGTTTCCCAGGAACTCATCTCTTTGTACTTCAACACTTGTCTTTCCGAAGTTCAATATGACTGTTGGTCTGGGCAATTTTTCACCTTACTCACACGTACCCAATTTGGACAGTGCGACCAAAGCCCCAGCATCTAACACCCTTCCAGAGGGACCTCGGGAATTTTGGCTCTCAGTAATTCTAACTCTGCAACCTCACTTCCCCCTCCCCCCCTTTGCTGAATATACCGTGAAGAAGTCACACATACTCTGCTAGTCAATAAAACAGTTTTAGTAATAACTTTACAAGCTACAACATAAGTTTTTTTGCACTAAGCTGTGGGTTGCCAAAGAACTGCCAACATGCCAGTCACCCATGCTCAGGGGTTCAATGTAGCTACACCTTTTTTTGTTTTGTTTCCCTCACTGGCTTCCCATAGCCAATAGGAATTCAGGCAAGAGTCACAAGGCAATCCAATGGGAGGGGCTTGTCAAAACAATCTGCAGCTGAACTAGAGATTCTGTTCCCTGTAGGAACTGAAGGGCTTGTTTTGGTTATTTTAGCCTTGCCATGCTTAGAAGGCAGAACTGTAAGTCATGTTCTCCAACTCAGTGGGGGTTTTGTTTGTTTGTTTTTGGTATTCTAATCACACACACACACATCTCAATGATTTCTGAACTAACTTATCTTCACCTACTGAAGCAGCCCTGAGGGGGTATATTCCCCCCCCCCCCAGTCGGGGGAAACCTTTTCCCCATTAGCATTGGACCCATGGACTTTGATCTTTCCCCTCTCCTTACACACCTGTTCAGCTATCACCTCTGGGTTACAATCCGTTTTAAGTGAGAGAACTCTGAACCTTTAAAAACTAGACCTGGACATAAGTGAAAGTCTATTTCACTTTCTGACAACTCCTGCGTCAACCAGTTGTAGCTAGGATCTGTCACTTTTTGGAAAGATTGGTTTAATTTTCTGGTTAAAAAAGGGGGGGGGACATCCCTAGGGGTCCTTTTGCGGTCATTTCCAGAACATCTTTGAAAAGAACTTTGCTTAACTAAAAGAATACATAATTGGCCCATAAACCTGCTCAGACGGCACCTGTTAAGGATGCTTCAAATATTAAGGGGCCAAAGGGAGACCACTTAAACGCAACCGTAACAGGCTTCTTCCAAAGACCATTCCAGTCAAGCAGGGGGTCACACAGGCAGCATTCAGACATGTCAGCAGGCACCTTAATTGAATCTATCCTCGCTCTGAATGGGCATATCTTTTTAGCCTTTTCAGCTGCTCCTCTAGTCAGTTGCCAAAATGAGTGCGTGTGCATGTTGGGGGGGGGGGTAGGGAAGATTACATGAAAAGCATCATGCATACATGTACACACACATACTTTCCAATGTAAAACATGCTACACAAGCGAATTTCCAAAAAGAAAGAGGTCTGGAGAGGAGCCTCTCTCTCCATTCAAGTGAACTACTGGAAGACATTCAAGCCCCACTTGGGCCCTTGGTGGCTCCCTGACTGGGGTAAATATCGGGTGAGAGCAGCGTCTGCCTCACTGCCCAGAAGCAGAAGGGTCGGCACTGCACACTGCCAAACTTACCACTGAGGAAGGTTGTGATGGTGGCCTGGGGGAGCGGGGTCCGATGACCCAAGCGCCCTGAGCAGGAAACCACCATGGACAAAAATTAAAGCATCTACCACTGGGAGGTTGTGAGTGACGGCCTTTCAGATACAATCTCAGCCACGCTGGGGTCTCAAGACCAGTCTGTCCAAGATGACTACCAGGCAGCTTATACCTCCCACGGAGAGGTGGGGTAAGAAGAGTCTGGAGCACCAATCCCACTTTTCTCACCTTGGCAGTCCAAACCAGCAGGGCAACTGAAACCCCCCAAGTAGTTGATGGGGCTGAACAGTCTGCAGAGGTGACCTCCTGAAGTAAGGATGGCTGTACCAGAAGAGAAGGCACCTGCCTGTTCCTGAGCTGTCTTCCTTGCTCCCACCCACGCACCACAGCACCCCACTAAAGGAGTGCAACAAAAATAAAACCTGGAAAACTGGAAGATTGTTTCCACTTTGTATACGCACAAAAATCCACAATTCATCCAATCTGATCTGATCTTCAAATTCATTCCACAGATGGGTCAATGTCACATCCCCCCCCCCCCTGCAGTGTTTCCCTGTGCTCACCTTTTGACCTGCACAATTTCTCACCAGCTCTGCCCACAGCTAGTGCACCACCGTGTGACCTTTTGCCTAATACCAGACCAA
The DNA here is from genome assembly GCF_001447785.1 of Gekko japonicus. Classification (NCBI taxonomy): domain Eukaryota; kingdom Metazoa; phylum Chordata; class Lepidosauria; order Squamata; family Gekkonidae; genus Gekko; species Gekko japonicus. The sequence continues at coordinate 57,302 of NW_015160298.1, forward strand.
CTTGGAGTGTCATTGTCTCTGATTTAACTCCCCCAAAGGGGGGCTGGCATTGCAGAAGGAAACAAGACGTTCATTGGCCCTCCCA
>NW_015160298.1:57422-100591 GCF_001447785.1 Gekko japonicus
ACAATGTCTTCCTTTACTTACCGTCAATCTTTTAATAGACCATATCTAAAATACAATGTTTTACTTTTCTTTTTTTTGGAGAGCACACCCTCTGCAATATTTCCTTCTGGTGCCATTTCTGTCCTTATCTGCTGGAGTGACACTGCTGGGACTCCAAGCAGCCGTTTCCCTCTCCCACCCCCTTCCAAGTAGAGAAAGTCAGGGCTAATCCTACTCTGTGGTCACTCCCAGTCCGTGGGGGGCCTGATGATCAGGGGGGCAGCATTCTTGCGGCCGGCACGGATCCCTGGATAGAAGAGAGGCCAAAGTTTCTCGGTGAAGTTGTCAGTAAACGTATAGATATGGGAACGGTCTGTCACATTGTAGAATGACAGCTTGCCAGCCTCGTAGTCCAGGAAGACGCCCACTCGCTTGGGTTTGACAGTGACATTGAGTGGGGTGAACGGGGTGGTGGTCGCTGCATACTTGTCCCCATTGAACAGCCTCACTCGCCAGTAGCCAGTCTCTGGCAGAGAAGTCGTCTCCCCTTTGCGGCTTACAGAGTCGTTGCAAACCCCCAAGGCCCAGTGGGTCTTTTCACCCACTTCCACCTCCCAGTAGTGGCGGCCCGAGGTGAAGCCTTCAGTTGCCAAGACGCAAGGGTACACGCTGAAGCGCCTCGGGCTGTCCGGCAGATCTCGCAGACGCTGCTCCACAAACTTGACGCTCTTGCGGTCCTCGGAGAGCACAAGGTTGGGATGGGCCGTTTCAGGGTCAAGGGTCAAATTTCCTATAGGAAAAGAGAGAGAGAGACTTGTCTGTGCTCTGTTCTAATCACGGGTAGGTGACTGTCAGTGTTCCCTCTAAGCTGAGTTAGTGTGATCTAGCTCACAGTTTTTTTAGCCTCCGGCTCACACCTTTTTGCCTTAGCTCAGGAAGGATGGCTCCAGAGCAAACTAACTTAGGCAGGAGCCAAATTGCTCGCTCACAGCTTTAATGCCAGTTGCTCACAAAGCAGAATTTTTGCTCACAGGACTCCATAGCTTAGAGGGAGCATTGGTGACTGTATCCTTTCTTGCCTTTGTACTAAATTACCCTTGACAACGGATTCAAAAAGCATCTCTTAAGGGCATTTCCCCCTACTCTTCCAGTCACCCCTCATGCTTTAGATCTCTTAAAGGCATTTCCTGCTACCTCTCTGGTCATCCCCTCAAGCTTTAGATCTCTGGTCTAGCACATGCCCACTCTGGCCATCAACATCACAATTCAAAATGCTTCTTTTAAAGTAGACATGTCAAACATACGGCCTGTGGGCCAGAAGCAGCCCATCCAGAGCCCTTATCTGGCCCATAAGCAACTGGGGGGAAACCCGTCAGAATGTGGACTGGATGGGTCTATATTAGGGTATCACACCTCCTGCTAAGGTCCCTCCCTTCCCCAAATGCAGGCCCTCCCCCAGATCTCCAGGGACTGCCCAACCCAGAGTTGGCAACTATAAGGGAGTGAGGAGGGCTGGTTTGGCTCCGAGCTCTGTATAGGCAGAGTGCCAGGCTGGGATGGGCTGTCTGCCACTGGCCAGAGTGTGTTGAAGAAGAAGAAGAGGAGATTGGATTTATACCCCCCCCTTCACTACCCAAAGGTGTCTCAGAGCGGCTTACAAACTCCTTTCCCTTCCCCTCCCCACAACAGACACCCTGTGAGGTAGGTGGGGCTGAGAGAGCTCTTGACAGAAACTGCTCTTTTTCAAGAACAGCTCTTATCAGAACTACGGCTTGCCCAAGGTCATCCCGCCAGGTGCAAGTGGAGGAGTGGGGACTCAAACCCGGTTCTCCCAGATTAGAGTCCGCGCACTTAACCACTACACCAAACTATTGGGCTCCTGCTTCTGCTGCTTGGGCTGCTGGAAAGATGGCTGGCTGTTCATGTATAGCCTCATCTCCCTAAGTCCAGCCAAGTGGCTTCCCACTGGCAGGCAGCCCAGGGAAGGTCCCCATGGGCACAGGCACCTGTGAAAAGCTGCTGGCCAGCTCGCCAAACATGCCCCTTTATGTAAGCATGTGAACAGAGCAACTGGCTGGGCCCGGCCTGCTGTGTGCTGCAGCCCAGGGCAAGTAAGAAAAGCCTGATGCTTATGTAAGGGGTGCCATCCCTGCAGAACGCTGAGGGTTGGGGGTGGGGGAGGCCTGCCAAGTCAGCTGAGCTGGAGCCTGCTGACCCAAATGTGTGTGGCTCCTCCCCTGGCTCCCTCCCCCAGCTGTTAGAGAATTAACTTGATATTTTGCTTTATGGACTATATTTGTTGCTACACACACAATGGACTGTGCACACACACACAGGCTCAAAGAATTGTACAAGTCACCTGCTGTGATACTACACATAGAAGGTGCCTGCACAAGCCTTACATGTGAATGAGGTTTCAGTTACACAGTTGTCAGCCTGGTGGAGAAGCACACACACCTCCATTATTGTGAGCAGTAAGAAAAAACACAACTTGAGAAGGAACAGCCCCCATTGCTGAGTCAGGACCACGTACAACACATCCATGCTTTGTTCTACATTGGTATTTCCTGTCAAATGGGCATTTGTTTCACAAAGGGAATGGCCAAGCTTCATCTACACTCAAGGAAGCCTCTTGACACCAAGGTTTCACACCTGACCAGATGGCCCTCTTTGAGTAAGGTATTAGATTTCAATATTGACCACTCCTTATAGGCAACCTCCCACTCCTGTAGGTAACCAATAGGATTAGTTTTGGGACGGACTAACAGGAAAGTGGGCCAGGAGGTTGGTACCGTCAACACCCATCTCCTGGATCTCCGATAAAAGAAGAGAACCAGTCACATGGTCTCTCTCTCTCTCTACTTGATCAAGTAGCTAGCATCATCCCCCCCCCCGCCCCCGCAACATCCCCCGTCTGCTTTAACTCCCCTTTTGTCCAGCTTGCTATCCCCAACCCTTGCCTCTACTACACACACGTGCTGGCTGGTTCTGGTCGTGTGTTAAACTCCTGTAGATTTCTATTTTCTCCCTATCCATTCTTCATTGGGATCACCAAGCTGTGAAGACAGATAAGTATCACCCATCATCAACCCTACCTGCTAATGCAAAAGTGCTCATTTTACTACTGTATTTCTAAGGAACTTGACTGAATGTGTGCGTGCATCAGTATTGTATGTGATTTATATTCTTAAGTAAAAGACAGTTATTTTAACAACACCAGCCTCGACTCCTTTTACTGATAACCCTTGGTGGGAACAGGACCTTGGTAAACACTGGCAAGAACCCATCTAAATTGCCAATTGCTGTAGATAAAGCAATTCGGCTAACACAGCAGCGCGGGGAAGATTAAATAAGGGGGAAGCTGAAACACATGCATGCTCCCCAGGCTCCCTGCACACAAACACTGCCTTATGGAACAGTCTGAATGGCAGCAGCGTGTGTGTGAAGCAAAGGTCAGGAGCGGGAGCAGACATTCAGAAAAGGGCTGAGTATGTGCACAGCAGAGGCAGACACCAGATGTGCATCTGTGTGCTTGCACAGGGGGAGTAATGTATTGGGTGGTTGGATAATGTCGTGGAGCTGGCAGGAAATAAACGTTTGCAAAGGACAATTAAAGTGGAGCGGACATCTTAGGAGAGTAGCCGAGCTTGAAGAAGTGTCTGGATTTATACCCTGCCCTTACTACCTGAAGGAGTCTCAGACTGGCTTACAATCTCCTTTCACACTCACCCCAATGATTACTATAAATAACGGGGTTAAGCAAGGCTGTATTTTGGCCCCTTCCCTTTTAAATATCTTCTTAAATGACCTCGCCCCCTTTCTGTCTTCAGTGGATGGCCACAGCCCCAGACTTGGCTCTGTGCATATTTCTCTACTTTCTGTATGCTGATGACGCGGTTCTTTTGTCGTCTACTCATCTGGGGTTGAAGCGTTTACTTAATCGCTGCTATGAATATTATGCCGCAAACCATCTGGAGCTAAACTACGGGAAGTCCAAAGTACTGATCTTTTCCAATTCCTGGGAGGTCTATGATTGGAATATTAATGGCCATTCCTTGCAACAGGTTAAGACTTTTAAATATCTTGGTGTTCACTTCCAATATAACGTCTCTTGGGTTTGTCACTGAAAAACGGCAATTAATACGGCTAATGTGGCAGCAATCTGTAAATTTTACTTCTCAGGAAGAGGTAACCAGTACATACCCACTGCTTTAAAAGCCTTCAATGCCAAAACAGGGGCCCAGCTATTATATGGGGTGCCCATTTGGATCCATAGAACAGCCTCAGTCTTATTTCCTGAGGAAAATATTTGAGGTTCCAAAGTGCATTCCCTATGCAGCTTTATGCCTGGAATGCAGCCAGAACATGCTGATAACTAAAGCGTGGCTTACTACTACTAAATATTGGCTTTGCTTCCTTTTCAGTTCAGATCCTTGTAGTTATACCTATCAGCTTTTATCAGAATCTAATGACTTAAATTGGATTACCTACGTAGAATCCAAAATTAAATCCCTGGAGATTACCTTAGATTCCTTACTCCTGAATCCGAGGCTTTTTCAATTATAAGAACCAATCTACTTCACTCTGAGTCACATTCATTATATAACGCCGCTAACAAAAACTGTGTTCACTTCTGTATTCTGGAATATTCCCTAAAGTTGCCCAAGTTGCCCCTTATTCCTATTCCGAAACTCTGTAGAGCCCTTTCTATGGCCAGATCCAATGTACTTCCTTCGGCCTTCTCATATGGCCGCTTTCCTTCAGGGTGTGCCCTTCTCTGACAGATGCTGCCCCTGCACAAAGGACCATATCGAAACGACCTCCTGTGTACTGTTGCGGTGCCCCTTCTACTATGCGCTACGTCTGGAATTCTTAAACCCTATTTTGACTCAATTAGAAGAGTACGCTGATGGTTTAAAGATCCTTACTCTTCTTGATAATCCAAATTGTGAGATAACAGAAACTGTTGCAAAATTTCTTTCTTTATTTAATTGATCGGTTTTCTATCACTGGCATATTTATATGGCAATTCCTTTTATATCTGGTTTTTTGTAGTATTATTTTATGTCGTTGGTGTTATTGTTGTACATGAGTTTGCGAGTGTTACATGCCAATAAAGGTAATTGGATTGGACTGGAATCTCCTTTCCCCTCCCCTCCCCACAACAGACACCCTGTGAGGTAGGTGGGGCTGAGAGAGCTCTTTCGAGAACTGCTCCTGAGAGAACAGCTATGAGAGAACTTGTGACTGACCCAAGATCACACCAGCAGCTGCATGTGGAGGAGCGGGGACTCAAACCCGGTTCTCCCAGATTACAGTCTGTGCTCCTAACCTCTACACCAAACTGGCTTGTGGTGCTGGGGAGCACTGCAGTTCCCCTTGTGGTACAAGCTTGTTGCTGAATTTGGGACTCTGACAGAGGGAGGTGTGTGATTGTGTGGCTGCTTCAGCCTCCTCCCCTCCCCAAAGTCTGTTGACTGCAGGAGTTTCTTTAAGGCAGGGCTTGCTGGGTTTCCCTGGTTGATGCCACTTGGCCACCTGTCTTTGGCTGCCACATGTGCGGCAATGGACTGCACCACTTCATGCTCTAGCTCATCAAAAGCTTCTGAAATGTGTTAGTCCTTAAAGAGCCACAAGAGCTGTTGCGCTCTGACTGTCAGGCAATAGCTCTCTGTGCTGTGCAAAACGTCTCGGGCATATCAAGCAAAGCGTGGAGGGGTGCTGAGGAGGGGTTATAGGAGGGGGTGTAGTCAAATGTCTCTGGTGCCTGGCATTACATTTTATAGCACACACGGCCCAGCCCGACAACGTGACTCATGTCAGAACCGATCCTCATAACAAGTAAGTTCGACATCTCTGTTTTAAAGCGTCACATTTCTACTGCCTACCAAAGGTAACCAATGCTTTAGTTGCGACGACACTTCTATAAGAAAGCCACTAAGTATGTAACCAAGATGGTCACAGACAGTGAACATTCAGATCTCAGGGGCTGAGATTCTCCAGACACCCCAACCCGCCTATCGCCCAGTGCCTCCAACACTACTTGTCTTGAATTAGCCCTCTACGACTCCATCATCCCACTCTTCCTCAAGTGTCTCCTGCCACCATTCTCCATACCTCTTTATGCAGGACTAGAGAATATGAAATCACAACCCATGGGGCTCTTTTCAGGATGTTGCAAAAACCAGGGTTCAGGGGGGGGGGGGGGAGAAAGGGAATTCTAGGAAGCTTTTAGCTTACTTGGTTAGAAGCAGGAGACAGCAATCCCTCGTTTAAGAAGACAGCTAAACCTCAGCATTCTTCCTAGGAGCTACAAACACTCCCTTCCAGCACAGTGTTCAGAAGGAAGTTGTTCTGTGTGCTGCCAGGACCCAGAGCTAACTGCTGTTCTGAGCCCAGGTGCTAGATCAGCAGCGGTGCTGCTGGAGAGAACTGTTGTTCGCCAGGAGCAGATGCACAAGGACAGAGATCCTCTGGCACAGCTCTTTAAAGGAGCCTCTAGAGAAAGCAGTCGACTGTCAACATGAGGAGTGAGCAACTAGGCTGAAACCCATGAAGTATCCACGATATCCCAAGGTACCTCACACAGTCACATCTGATGTGGATTCCAAGGGTTGTCTGAGCACAGCTCCACGCCTTGACAGGCCAACCCACAAGCCCATGGACATAAAGGCAGGAAAACCCTTATGCCCAGTGTGGGGCAGTGGATGAAGTGTCAGACAAGGAACTGGGAGACCCACGTTCGGATCCCCATTCTGTCACGGAGGCTCCCTGGGCCAAGTTGTTGTAAGAACAGAAGGGAGGAAGAGAAAACAACACTGTACGCCCATTAGGCAGAAAAGCAACATATAAATATCCAAATAATTTTTAAAAAGCATAATGCATATTTGTCCCATGATGTCCCCTCATGCTTGTAACCTATTCCCTCTCGCCTATCTATAACATTTCACTCAACCAATTCTAACAAAGTCCGCTAAAGGTCCGGACAGGAAACAATTTCCTGTGACTCACAGGAGTGGGAAATGAGCTGTGCTGATTGTGGCGACCCCTGCAAGTCAGGCTGGGCTCTCTCTAGAAAGGCCGTGCCCTGACCCGGACGGCCCAGGCTAGCCCGATCTCGTCAGATCTCAGAAGCGAAGCAGGGTCAGGTCTGGGTAGCACTTGGGATGGGAGACCACCAGGGAAGTCCGGGGTCCCTACGCAGAGCCATACAATTGGAAACCCCCTTTCTCTCTTGCCTTGAAAACCCTACAGGGCCACCATAAGTCAGCTGCGATTTGATGGCACTTCTCACCGCGACAAAGGTTATATCCGCATGTGTGAATGGGTCCCCGAGCCCAGGAAGGGGGCATAGCGTGGAGGACCATCGCTACGCTATCTGGCCCAAAAAAAGAGCCCGGAAGAACAACTAACTCTGATTATTATTCTGCATTACCATGCTTCTCTCTTATTGACATTAGTTAATTATTCTAAGGAAGAGGACTCTTCATGGCTCGAACTGGATCAGAACAGATTACACTTGGCATTGGACTCTTTACCCTGGCTTTTCACACCTACACAGATAAAAAAGAAATCAGTGCTTAAACTCAGCTCTTAGATATGCAAGGTCAATACCAAAACTTTAAAATCTTTATACAGTGCCTAGGCATTTTTAGGCATTTTATCCAGAATAACAAACAGAAGAAACTAAGTGCATAATCTTGGCACAAGCATCAGCTATTCCACTGTGAATAGCTTAGCTAGAATAGTAATTGTCCCACTTTAGGAGCAACACAGTTTTATTGTGAATTTCTGATTTTGTTCATTAGCAGGCTTGTTATAAAATAGCTAATAGTCCCCCTTTTGAGACAATACTCTAATTGAGGAATTTCCTTCTTCAAAATGAGAGATGGCAGACATGATTCAGCAGATGACAAGAACCAATGATGGATACTGACTTTACTTAACCAATGCCATTCTTAGGAAAATGTAAGGGGAGAGGGGATAGATCTGAATGACAGAAGGTAGCCATAACAGTTTTCTGGAAAAATTATCCACAGTTGTAGAATATGTTGTCAGAGATGCTCTTAGGGTTGCCAAACCCCCCGGCTTGCCAAGGGTCCCCCTTTTTTTGGGGGGGGGTTTCTACCCAGCGGGGGAAGCCCCACCCCCAACACCCACAGCCACCCCCCCTCTCCCTTTAAGTGTGTGGAACCCGTGTTTCCTCCCAAGCCCGATCTCTGCTTGAGATCAGGCTTGCAGGGAAATGCCAGCTTCGTGCACTTAAAAGGGAAACGCGGCTGCTCTTAAAGGGGAAACGCCAGCTCCTTTAAGTGCAGGGAACTGCCATGTCTGGAGATCTGGCGTGTGTGTGTGGGGGGGGGGGCAGCAGACGTCCCCAACGTGACGTCATCATGTCGGGGATGCCTCACCCCCTCCAGGAACACCCCCAAAGTCCCCTGCTAGGGGTGGAAGATGGACTTGGTAACCCTAGATGCTCTAGGCTGATCCTGCACTGAGTAAGGGGTTGGACTATATGGACTGTATGACCCCTTTCAACTCTATGATTCTATGAAAGGGAGGAATCTTTCTGTCCATCTGTCTACGGCAAGCAAAATGCATCAGAAAAATAAGGCTAGGAGGCTCAAAATTGGCCAGCAACTTAAGGATGGTGAGGGCAGTTACAGTGGCAAAAGAGGAAGAGAATCAGGACATAGTGGCCCAGGTTTCTTCCATCCCCCCACCCTGGCAAGCCATTCACAATGGAAGCTAAGGCTCTCTGTTTGTGGCAGGCATAATTAGTCAGGGGGGGGGGAAACACAACCTAGGCATCTGAAAACTGGCCACAATGTTAGGACAATCATGGGAGTGGCACTACCAAAAATGAAAGCTTATACCCAGAATTAAGCTTTGTTGGTCTTAAAGGTGCCACTGGATCCAAACTTTGTTAAATTAGAGCCAGACAGCCCCCTCCCCCATGCTATCTATCCCAGTAGTGATGTTCGTGGCAGGCTTAACTCATCAGAAAATAATGCTCATGGTCTCTAAATTGTCCACCAACATCAAAATGATAATGGAGTTCTTGTGCCAAAAAGGAAGGCAACTGGAACACCTTGGCCCAGGTTCAGTGGTGTTTAAGTGAACAAATATCCAAAATGCATTAACATTTGAACAAATTAACATACAAATGTTGCATGTTGTTAAACTTAAGTATTCTAGTTGATGTCTTTTACAGAATAGGGGTGGGGGTTTTGTCAAACAAAACTTATTGAAAACAGTGTTCATGATAGGAGGAAAAAATGGTCAAACGCTGCTTTTGGGGTTAGCCTGTAGAGTGAGCAGGGGCAAAGAGCTAAACGGTTAGTGAGCGGAATGAGAGGATGGACCTATTCACTGGGCCTTCAATTTTCTATTGCCTGGTGTTTCATAATACTGTGAGATTTCTTGACCTTCTAAAAGCGGCCAAAACAAATTTCTAACCGAAATGACAATAACTTGTTTACATGCAAGTTTCTTATAATGGCTTTTTGCCCTCGGATATATCCCACAAGAGACAATAGTGACTTCATGTTCCTGTAATACTGCGTGATGTGCCATAAATATTATCTTTGGTTCTTTAAAAGAATTCTTTAAAATAAGTGTTTGTGTGTACACACACACTTTATAGCATCTATCACTCAATCTATCTCTCAATCTATCTCTCAATCTATCTATCTATGGAAATAAGGTCTCTGTTCTACAGGGCTGTCACTATAGTTTTGCTACACACAAATACAGACTCCTTCCTTCCTGCTTCCTTTGCACATGTTTACCCAACACCACACCCCTCTACACAAGTTTTACATTCCATAACAATCTGTTTTATAGTAAGGGATATATGTTAAGCAAAACTAGCTAGACTTTACTAATCTGTCAATTTAATTTTGAACAGAGGTTTCTTAACACTGGGATGAACCTGCAAAAAAAGGAAAGGGGGTCACCCTCCCTCCTCCCTTAGAAATAACACTCAGTTGCACTAACTTACCTGTCAGCTTTTTGATGATTTTGCGCAGGATGAAGTACTGTCTGGGGAAGTTGCAGAAATTCTTCTCCAGCTCGATGGAAATCAAAGTCAGCTCTTGGGCTTGGATCGCCTCACATCTGTAAGGCAACGGAGGAAATGCAAGGGAGGTGAGGCCACTCCTACAGAAATCCCCTAATCACCTTCCATCTCATGCTCACCAGAAATTCAGATCTCACATGGTTCACAGTTGTGTTGGCTACGTCTGGTGGTGAAATTGCAGCAGTTCAGTAGGGATGGGCCGGGTTTTCTAGGAATCATAGCCTCAAAGCCCTCTACAGCTTTTTGCCCCACTCCACAGCCACCAGAATAAATTATGAACAGCCCCTAATTTAGCTGGCTTTAGAAAAGAGATTGACAATTTCATTCTGCTTCAAAGTTATGACAGCTACATGTTCAGATACAGTATGCTGTGATATTACTGATACTCAATAGAGTTTTGTATTACTTCTATGACATTATTTACAATATATATAGCCAGATTTTACATGCTGTGGTTTTTGTTATTGTTGAGTGACTTTCCCATTGGCGTTTTGGGAGAGGGATGGGCCCACAAAGCTACAATAAGCAACCACCAGGATACTGGGAGGAACAGAGAGGGATCTGGCCCTTACCTTTCCAGAGTGTTCTTGACATCCTGCATGAGAAATAAAAGAAGTCAGGCTGGTAAGGCCTCATCAGATCATGAAGAAACTCACCCAGTGAATCACACAAATATCCTTCCGTTCAGTTTAGAAGGTGAAGTTGGAAGGATCCCACCTATGTTGTCTTTAGCCAACACAAACCACATCTTTCTGTCCCTTTTTACATTTATATGGACACAAGCAGGGGACATGCAGGGACTTGCAGGGGGCATCTCATTTCCCCTTCCCCCACTATTCCACTTTCCCTTCCCTGAAAGCCCCCATAGCCTCTCCCTTCTTCCTGCTTCCGTCTCTTTCCCAACCACCAGAAAACCTACCTTTATCTGCCCCCATGTCTTCAGCTTTCACTCCCTCTGGCAGCCTCTACAAGGAAAACTATTGCCAAGTTTGCAGCGTTAGCTGCCAGGCTGGGCCCCACTGCATGTTGTAGAACCGGCAAGGACTTGTGGATGACACCTTACTTTCCCTTGCATCACCCCCTCCCCACACTGTTTCCTCTTCCCCTCGTCCTGGCAACTCCTGTATTCTTACCTTACCTTGCTTCCTTCTCTCCTTCCCACTTACCAACCAGCCTATTTTTTATTTGCCTCCCCATCTTCAGCTGTACTGATTATTTATTTAGTTCATATATACCTGTCCTTACTTCACAATGGGGAACCAAAGCTTACATAATTCTCCTCTCCTACAGTTTATTCCCACAACAACTCTGTGAGGTAGGTTAGGACGAAAATGTATAACTGACCCAAGGTCACCCGGGTCTCCCAGATCCTAATCTGAAACTGTAACCAGTATACAACACTGGCTTTTATGGGATGGCTGCTGTTGAACCACAGTGAGCAGCTGGATGAGTCATGCAAGACAGGGGGAGGGCAGGATAAAAATCAAATAAATAAAATAAAAAATAAATAAATAGTAAGTCGACTGGTGGCTGCTGGTGAGCCCAGCCCAAGCGCGTCCTCCCACAAAGAATAAAACAGCCCTAAAAAGGGCCCTTCCCCTAGCTTTTCCTGAAACAAACCAAGGCTTCAACTGGCAATACTGTTGTGGTTGCCTAGCAACAGACACTGAGGCATGTTGACCCACAAAATATTTTTTATTTAGATTTCTGTTTTTTCTGAAAACCTGAAGCTTTCCTCAGGATTGTAAAAGATGTCTTGTCTCTTCATGGCTCCAATCTCTGGCTTTCAGTAACCAAAGATTTGACCACATTGAAAATTAGATATACAGATATGAAACGACCTTGAAGCGAGTTATTTTCCATCTAGCTCAGTATTGTCTACTCTGATGGACAGTGGCTCTCCAGGATCATTGGTAGAGTGAGGTCTTTATTTACCATATTTTATCTCGCCCCCTTTCCCCATTATGTACAGAGAGAACTCCTAAGCCAGTTTTTAACCTTTTACTTGGAGAAGCTAGGGATTGAACCTGGTATCTTCTGTATGCAAGGTAGATGTTCTGCCACTGAGCCACAACCCTTGCTTAGCTTCACGGCATAGGCAATGGCTAACTGAAAGTGAGAAATCAAAATGCTATAAGCAAAAGCATGGAAAGGATTCAAATGCTGGACACTATGTGCAAATCAGTTCATCTCCATACATGACTCTGTAAAATTCAGAAACATTACTCCTGTGCAGATGTTCCCAATTATAAGCACAGTGCAGGAATCAGAACCTCACCAGCCGATCTCATCTTCACACTCCCCAGTGGCATTCCCATTCTGCCCTGCCCTTGTGCTGCCTAATGATCTTTTCAGGCAAGAACCAAATTAATAAGGAACACCATTAGCAGCCTGAAACAAAATGATCTAAAGTAACAGTTACATGCAGTAATCTAGTATACACGAAGACTATTGGTATTGCATACCAAGTGAGATTTTTAACACAGAAATACATTGTTGGTGGCTAGAGCCTTCTGGTACATTTCCCACAGGTCAGTCAGAGTAATCAGAGTTCGGAAAATTTGCCAGCTTTCCTTGTTGGCAAAACTTGTCCATTTGTGCTACATCTCAAATTTTATTGTGCTATTGGTTGAAAACATTCTTTATTTCCAGTAGCTGACTAAGGCCATCGTAGCTGAAATAAGCCAATGTGTTACCACCAGGGCCACTTTACCCAATGGGCAAAAGGGGCATTTGCTCAGGGCCAGCTGCCAACAGGGGCCAAGTGAATATGAACTAGGCAGAGCCTACAGATCACACCCATTCTGCAGGCACTCCACTGGCTGGCCATCAGGCACGGGCTTCAGTGCAAAGTACTGGCCGTCACATGCAGAGCCCTTCACAGCCTTGGACCCTCATATTTGCAGGACCACCTCTCCTCCTATGCTCTACCACGACAGCTTAGCTAAGTTGAGCAGGGCCTTCTGATGGTGTTTTTATAAAGGGAATAAAGGGAGCCTGACTCGACTGTGTGACTGAACAACAGCACTGTGAACTGTGCCGCAGCAAATATTATGTATTGCTTAGGGCCCTTTAGCTTGGAGAAAAGACGACTGAGGGGTGACATGATTGAGGTTTATAAGATTATGCATGGGAAAGAGCAGGTAGAGAAAGAGGTACTTTTCTCCCTTTCTCACAATACAAGAACTCGTGGGCATTCCATGAAATTGCTGAGCGGTCGGGTTAGAACGGATAAAAGGAAGTACTTCTTCACCCAAAGAGTGATTCACACCTGGAATTCACTGCCACAGGAAGTGGTGGCAGCTACAAGCGTGGACGGCTTCAAAAGGGAATTAGATAGGCATATGGAGCAGAGGTCCATCAGTGGCTATTAGCCACAAGGTATAGATAGGGGCTCTGGGGCAAGTGATGCTCTGTCTTCTTGGTGCTTGGGGGGGAGGGGGCAACAGTGGGAGGGCTTCTGATGTCCTGGCCCCACTGGTGGACCTCCTGATGGCACCTGGTATTTTTGGCCACTGTGTGACAGAGTGTTGGACTAGATGGGCCTTTGGCCTGATCCAACATTGGCATCTCTTATGTTCTTATTGCCTGTTGGCTATATACATTATCTTGTTCTCACTGCACTGTTTTCTACTTATGTAATACCATTTTTCTACATTATGTAACATATCACATGTAATGCTTGTGTTCTGATTTCAAGTTTTATATAATCCTACTTGTATTACATTGCTTATTAAATGCCTCATCCTGATTGTCTTGATAACAGGGTGCAATCAGGGCCATAGGGCATAATCAGGGCCGTAGACAGCAGCAGGGCACACGAGGCTCCTCCCTCTTTTGAATTTGCAGTGTGCCCACAGGGCATCCCTTGCACCCCCTGAGAGGTGCACCATTTGCCTGTCAAGGGTCCGCCACGATCAAGAGCAGCAGGGTGCTTCCCAGGGATCCGGCAGCTCGGAGGGCGGAAGGCGCTTCTGAGGGCAGCTGCAGTGGGGAACAGCCCAGGAGGTGAGTTTCCTGGCTGACCTTCCCCTTTCATTCAGCAATGGCAGGGATCCGGCTGTAGCAAGGCAACACAAAGCAGAGGTTCCCCATTGATGCTTTGGCTGAGAGGGGTGGGTGGAGAGTGGGGGAGCTGCTTCCCCAAAATGACGTTCGCTAGGGAATATTTTTAATCCTTTCCTAGTTTAGATTTTGAGCAAAATTGAAAGGGGCCCACTGGGGATTTTGCAGAGGCGAGACAGTCTCTCTCTCCAATGCCTTGGTTTTTGCTTTGCAAATGTGCCTCTCTTTAGGGAACCTGGGGGCCTTTTTTGGGGGGGGGTCTGCTGTGGATCGGGTTTTTATTGTTTTTGATGTAGAATCCCGATAATCCCATTCCCCCTTTTGGGACAGAGCGCAACGGAGGCTTTTGCTTGGAAACCACATGGGACGCTTTCTTGAACAATCACGGTGGAGTTGAGAGGAACAAAAAGGGGCTTTGTGGGTCAGTGGCTTTCTCTCCAAAGGTGGGGAAGGCAGCAGGACTCTTTCCTGGCCAGGCACCTCATTGCCCCACCTCATCCCTTCCCTCTCCTCTGCCTGGCAGATGGTAGTCTTGAAGTCCCTGCACAAATACCAGCTCTGCTTGCACGTGGTGGAGGTGAACGAGGACCGCATGGAAGACACCAGCCAGCCTGACAGGGTGCAAACCTTCACCTTCCCAGAGACCCAGTTCATCGCCAGTACCGCCTACCAGAACACCGATGTAAACAGCTCTGTATTCTTTTATTCTCCGTCCACCCCATGCCCTTCCTGATCGCTTCCAGGATAGGAGAAAAATGCAGGGTGGGGGACGAGTCAATCTGAGCCCCATCGTTGGCCTTGTTTCAAAGTAGCACTGCCAAGATCTCTCCTGGTCCCCGCTCCCAGGGTTTGGTCCTTTCCTGAGCTTGGGAGCATCTTGAGAAAGAGCCCCCCCCCCCCCGGGCTCTCTCCAAAAAGAATCCTGACTATGGGGCTGGGTGTAAACCATCTTGAAACATGGTGAGAAATAAAGACTATGAATAAACTAAATAAACACACAGCTTTATTAGTGGACAAGGCTGCATGCACAGAAGGAACGCAGGGCCAAGCACACTGGCCACAGAACATGTTCACCCAAATGGGGACACAGCACCAATGAGCACAGGAAGCCAATGCTTGTAGGCATCATCTCTGTGGTCAGGAACACTGGAAAAATCTGAAATTCTTAAAAATGTGAAGACAGACCTGGCTGCCAGAATCATGCAGCAAAGCACTGCCTCTAGCAGTCCATGTCAAAGATCTGAAAGAGCTTTCTCCTACATGACTGGAAGCATCCAAAATCCCTGATCACTTGGGTTTGTAGAAAACCAATATGCTCTGTTTGGTCTCTAAACCATTTTTTAAATCTCTGCCCTCAGCTGGCTCAGTTACAAGGAGCAGCGACAGAACTCCAAAATCTCCCTGGCCCGCCCAGGTCCTCTCTCCCACTGCACCGCAGACGGAACACCTCTCATGCTTTAGCTCCCGGATGCAGTTAACTGGTCTCTTTCTAGTCATCCAGTTCCCTGGCTTCCGAAGCAGTCTTGAAGTGCTAAGCCTCCCTTCTTCAAAGGAACCCAAAGAAAGAAGCCCTCACCTTGAGCATCTCTATGCCTGACTGCAAGCACTTCTCCTCGATCTCCGTGATGAGGTTGTTGAGGGAGAGCCGCTGCTCCGACAGCTGGGCCACGTTATCCTTCAGCTTCTGCAGGATCTCCTTCTCCTCATCCTCCAGCCGCGAAAGAAGGATCTGCTGCTCCTCCTCCAGGAACTGGTGCAGCTCCTCAAACTCGTTGATGATGAGCTGTCGGCGGCTCTCGACCTTTCGCTGCAGAAGGGAGGGCAGAAGGCTTGAGTAAGAGCAAAACTGACAGTGGCGTTGTGCGTGCGCGCCCAATGAAACTGAGCAACTGCACAATGAGGACTAGTAAAGTGATACATAGTTGGGACATGGCAAATAAAATGGCACAGCTGGTCCAGTATTTAAGTATTCTATCACACTGACTCAACTCAAAGCCTGGGTTCAAACATGAAGGAGGAGGACACGGCAGAGCCTTGACGTCGATGTATTATTAACTTCATTTATAGTGAGACTGAAGGTGGATTAGAAAACATGAAAACAAATTCAGACAGCAAAGGCCTCCAAATAAATAGTTGACCAGGTTTAGAAAACCGGAAGAACGATGGAAATGAAAACCCATCTAAAGCATGACATACCACCATGAAGAAAAAGGGTTTTGTTTTTGTTTTTTACAAAGGTAGAGAAGATCGTACTAAAAGAGGGAAGTGATATGTACAACAAACAGCAGACTAGATTACTATTCTTTTGCACTACTAGCTCTGAATGTTCCTCTGCACTTAGAAAGCCAGGCTGGAAAGGAGAAAGATTCTACCCCATCTCTCCCCGTACTGAGCTGCCTTTTTATTTCCAGGGAGTTTCAATACTGGGGAACATTCCAAAATCTTTCACCTAAAGTGGGTGCAGCCTATTTTACCATTTCAGCATTCTGCAATTTCATTCCCACATCTTTTTCCTAAGCCTCATTAATACATTATCTTGTATGCTAGTTTGGCCTCTGGACACTGTAGAGAACAAAAAAAGGAAACATTAAAAACTGCCTTAACTGCTTTCATTCTATGAAAGTTAGATGACATTTCTGTCACTATACCCCACCCCCAGCATATTTTTGCTTCCAGCAGGATGGTGTATGCTTTACGCTCCCCCTGCCACAAAAGCCACAATCAACAGGCTGTTCCAAAGGACATGAAGGAAACTGTGAAAAGTATTATTTTTACAAGCTTTGTATTTAGCTGGGTGAGAGGCAAGAGTGATCAACAAAGTGAGGTGAAAATGCCAGATGCCTGGTTACCTGGTTGCCTAGAATCTGACATGCTTCTCTCATCCATCTGAGTTACGTGACCAGGGACAAAATCTGGAAAACAGGCCCTGCTCCTTCCCACCCTATTCTCAAGATGAAGCCCACCAGAGGGAGGAGGCGAGGCAGTGAGGCCCCCTTCGTCAGCCTGAGCCATCAGGTACCTGCTGCCATTTGATTCCTCCCTTCTCAAACTGCCTCCTGCAGTGACCAGGGCGGGAGGAACTGTGGCTCAGTGGCAGAGCATCTGGAAGGCCCTGGGTTCAATCCCCGGCATCTCCAGTTGAAAGGACCGGGCAGGAGGTGATATGAAACATTTATGCCTGAGACCCAGGAACGTCACTGCCAGTCTGAGTGGACCATACTGACCCTGATGGACTGCGTGTTAATTGAGATCAGCGTCCTATCTGAATTGTATGCTTAAGACTTGTTGTCTAACTTTTATGAAAATGAGAGCTTTGGCACCTCTATAATATCTCCTGAAGAAGATTCATTTTTTGAAACGTTGGTAAATAATCCGGAGACGATGTTGTACCTTGGTTTATAAATTCTATTAATATTAAGTTGTGTATCATATTGTAATGCTTCAGAGCACAATACATGTACAGCATTCCTTATAAGTCTTATGACTGTTGATTGCGGGTCAGACTATCACGACTGTTGGCTTTATATTTGTTTATCCGATTCAGTATAAGACAGCTTCCCATGTGTGACCAGTCCATCTAGTCATTATGTTTATTTTTGAATCTTCCCCTTTCCCCCCCCTTTGGTGTTTGTATTATATAGTAGGAAGTCATTTTGAACTGTAAGTCTTCTTGGATGCAATGACAGGAAGGCAGCTTGTTAAATGTACCAAATAAACAAATATTAAATATTATACACACTGGAACCCAGGTCGTATACTGCTGGGCTAGTGAAGTTGAGTTATTAAAACAGTTTACAAAGTGGCAAGGCAATGTAGCTTCCCAGCTATTCCAGTAAACTTCATTAGTACAGCAGAACCTATTCTCTACTTGTCTATGATGACATGAAGCTCCCTCATACCTGATTCAGACCCTGGGTCCATCAAAGTCAGTATTGTCTACTCAGACTGGCAGCGACTCTAGGGTTTCGGGCAGAGGTCTTTCACATCACTTGCTACCTGCTCTCTTTAACTGGAGATGCTGGGGATCGAACTAGAGACCTTCTGCATGCCAACCAGATGCACAACCACTGAGCCACAGACCATTCCCTAGTGACTACAGCTCATTGATAACAGGGTGCCGTGCCTTCCCTTCCGCAGCACAGCCACTGTCGGGGAGGAAACATGTGCTTGGGGAACTGCGCGAGCTGTTCATGCTGGAGAAGTCAAACTGAGCCATGATCTGACTACAGGGCAGCTAAATGACAGGTCTGTTGGGGGAAGCTGGGGGTTTCTTATGGCTTGGATGAAGCAGACCTAATAGAAAGAGGGAATGATGGTATATGGATAGGAAAGCAAAAATGGGGAAGGGGCAGCTATTATTGTTCTAGCGTTTGGAAGGACTGGAATATTACAGATGTGGAAGGAAGAGATGGGACCCAAAGAAGAGGGGGAGGCTGCGTCTGAGAGGGACACAATGAACCTGGGAAAGTAGCCTGGTTGGGACAGGATAGGTGGAAGCAGCAACAAGAGGATGGGGGGGGGAATTAAAGGGGACATGCAGGGATTTCAGCACTATTTCTTCACCTAGGCTTACACTGTGGTCTTCATTTTCAATTTTATTTTACAGCAGTCCACTCAGAAACTCTTGGACTTGATGGATTAGGAGTCCAAAATAACAATCAGTTGTACACATCCATACAGACTACTAAAGACCAAACGGGGTTCAGAACCAGGGCCTCCGAGGGCCAAAGCCAACCCCAGGCCCAAGGCAGCACTTGCTCCAGAAAGCAAATCCAGCTCCCAGTGACAGAGAAGGAACAGCAAGGAGGTGCCACTGACCTTAAGCTCTCCAGGCTTCTTTTCCTCCCGGGATTTGCCGTGAACAATGTCCTGCAGCTTCCGTTCCAGCGGCACCAGGCATTTCTGCAGCTTTTCCTGCACAAAAGAGGAGGAGACGGCATCACTGAGACCTAGTGTAGCACAGCTGCCTTGGAAAAGTGGCACAGGAATGGTTAAAATAAATAAAAGGCGCAGGGAACTGCCTGGTTCAGTTCTCACTCTGCCCATGAAACTGACTAGGCGGCCTGACCAAGGAAGCCCCCGCCATCCTGCTGCTTTCTGCCAAGCACTCTCCTCTGCCTTTGGGCCATACCTCTGTGGCACGGCTTTGAATACAGAAGGCCCCCGGTTCAGACCATCACTCCCTCCTTTACAGAGAATTGGGGAAACAAATCAAGAGAGAAAGTGAGGAAGTTTCTTTTCATTCCTCCTGGCCTTTTGCAGGAGTTGGTGCCACATGGAAACTTTTGCAGAAGGCCAGCCTGCGGTTGGGAGAGAACAACTTTTCCCTGCCAAGAAGGAAGGAGCTTTCATTCTTTAACAAGTGGAGCCTATGCCTTTGAGGAGCTCAGTATGGCCTGCAGCACCCCTACCGCACTCTATAAAATTACCCAACCATCTTCAAGACTAGGAGCTCAATCTCCTTTTTAAAGCAGTTAAAATGGTGTAACAGTTAAGGATACGATATGGAAGAATACATAAGAAGAGCCCTGCTGGATCAGACCAGTGATCCATCTAGTCCAGCATGTGGCCAACCACACAGTGGCCAACCAGTTTGTCTGGATGTCTAACCACAGGGCATAGAGGCCAAGGCCTTCCCTGGTCAGAATCCCCCTTTGCCATGGAAGTTTGCTGGGTGACCTTGAGCCAGCCATTTGTTGTTGTTGTTCAGTCACACAGTCGAGTCCGACTCATTGCGACCCCATGGACCAGATCACGCCAGGACTTCCTGTCTTCCGCCGTCCTCTGAAGTTGGCTCAATTTCATGTTCGTTGCATCTATGACACTGTCTAACCAGCTCATCCTTTGCCGTCCCCGTCTTCTTTGACCTTCAATCTTTCCCAGCACCAGGGTCTTCTCCAGTGAGTGCTCCCTTCTCATTTGGTGGCCAAAGTATTTGAGCTTCAGTTTCATTATCTGGCCTTCCAGGGAACAGTCAGGGTTGATTTCTTTTAGGGCCAGTCATACCCTTTGCCTAACTTCCCTTGCAGGATGGTTGCAAGGATAAAATGGAAGGGAAGAGAATGTTTTGTCCATTCAGGAGACTGGTGTGGTATAGATGAACCGAAGTAAATATATAAATACATAAAATTGCCAGGGCAGCATTAAAAACCCTTTTATTACTACCCCTTTTGGTGACTAATTGAAATTAAAATAATGCTTTGATAACAAATTCAGGTGGAGGTGACTTTTTTAAAACGAAGAATTATGGGCAAGCCTCCCAGGCATCCACTGGAAGAAGAATCTGGCCCTTCAGTTTGACATCCCCGTATAAGGCACAGGGTGTCTGTCTGAGCCTGTAACAACCTGCTGTGAGTGCCCAATGTGGCACACAGCACTGCCCCTCAGAGTGGTTGGCACGGTTAGGGAGCAGGGGCCTGCCAGGTACCCCTTAGCCCCTATTTGCCACCCCTTCAGGCTCCAGGGATGATAAACCTAGCAGCAAGGTTTTGATATCTGGTGCGGGGGGGACAGGGACAGGATGACACCTTGACTTTTCACGTTCCCAAACGATCCCAGCCTGAACAGCTGCAGGGGAGACAAACCTCACCCCTCTGAGTTCCTCCTCTCAGACTACTTGTCACACAGAAGTGGGGAGAAAATCAGAAAATTATGGAGGGATTAAAAAGAACTCAGAGTCAGGATGAATTAACACAAAGAAATCCTGAAGAGGTCTGGGGGAAATTTACCTCCCTCCCTTTGAAAAGGAATAGGAAACCGCCAATCCTGGCTTCCCCAAGAACAAAACCTAACCCTGTACCAGAGATATATTTGTTAAATATTATTCCGGATAACCTTCAACAAAATGATAAATGGCCCCGGTCACACGGAGCACAAGGCACGCTAGAGAGACGGAAGATAGGTGGATTTTCCGGGTGCGATCTCACTGTCACATCTGGGAAGCGTAGAGCTCCCGTGGCTCACCCGAGGCTTCTTGCCGAAGATGCGGGGTAAGAAACTAGTACCTCGGAGGTACTAGTTTCCGGAAACCGCGGGGCAAGGGCGGGCGTCTGATCGTGTTTCCGGTGGTAGTTCCGGCGCCTGCCCATGTCCCCTCGAAAAAAGGTCCCCCCCCCCAAGTCTCCACGGATGTGCACAAGCACCCAATGGAGCATGTGCACATTTTAGTTTTAAAAACAAACAAACACAACCCCGTTTGCCACGCCACTCCGCTTCTTTGCCGCGTCGTGTGATCGGTACCTCCCCCCTAACCACGGGAGCTCGACGGGACCTCAGCCCGACGCCTGATCGCAAACAGCCACGCCTCCCCCCGCATTTTCCTGCCCGTATGGCCGGGGCCAATATTTACTATCATATATATTAACAGCATCAAGAATTATGGTAGCAAAGTATTGGAAAACAGATAAGCTTCCCTCTAGAATAGAAATAGCTAAAAAATTATTACATGTAGCTGAACTAGACAAATTAACAATGATAATACGTGGAAAAGAAGATGTAATATTTCAAAACAAATGGCTAAGAATGTATAAATGGTGGGAAAAACTTGCTATGTACAAGACCTCCAAAAAATGAATGTAAAGATTTAAAATGTCTGTGGCTGTATAATATAAAACCTAATAAATAGAATATTTAAAAAAAAAGACCAAAACCTAACCCTTTGCTCTCAACTGTTCCCGGGTGTTCTGTGGCAATGGAATGCTGATCAGCACTGCACCTACTCATGAGAGAGCCCTGCTGACCTGAAATGTGCAATATACCCAGATAGTTTTCAGGTGGGCTGCCCACGTTGGCCTGCAGTTCAGTAGCACCTTAGAGACCAACAAGATTTTCAAGGTATGAGATTTTGAGAGTCAAAGCTCCCTTCGTCAGACACTATCTGACAAAGGGAGCGCTGAGTCTGTCAAAAGCTTATATCCTGAAAACCTTATTGGTCTCTAAGGTGCTGCTGAACTCTAATCTAGTTGTTGTGCAATAGCCAGGCTACTTTCATTCCAGTCTGGGTATCTGCCTTTTCAAGTATGCCCAACTGCAAACTGGCTTATCCCTTTCGTGAATGACTCATAAGCAGGGCTCTAGTCGGGGGGGAGCTCTCAGGTACGGAGCTCCGGAAGAGAACCTCTAGGGGGCGGGGTGGTCACGTGGTGAAGCCCCGCCCCCTTCTTTACCCCGCCCTCTGCTTCGATCCTCATTCCGTTTGGGAATGAGGATGAAGCAGGAGGGTAAGTAGCCGGGCCTTCTGACACACTTCCGGTGATGTCAGGGGGTGTGGCCTTCTGTCACTTCCGGTGATGTCAGGGGGCGTGGCATATGCAAATAAGTTATGCTAATGAGTTATGCTAATGAGCTCCGGCAGCTCTTTTTCTACAACAAGACCCCTGCTCATAAGTAACAGTGGTTACAGTAGGAATACGATGGCTCCACTTCTTCAGATAGCCAAACTAGTAAAAATTACTTGAAATATGAAACTGACCTGAACTTTATTTTTTTCTTTATTTATACTCAAATTTATACCCCGCCCTCCCCGCATGAAGTCATTGCCTGATATACCTTTTCCAAGACTCATTCCAATGATTTTTGTGACTAATATATCAACTGTCTACTGGTTAAAAAAAATTGATCTAAGATTCTTACAGAATTTATTGTGCTACAGGGATTATTACCCCTTTGGATCCCAAGGCGGTATTACTGGGACTAGTTAATTCATATAGTCCAAAACCTGATGTTTCTTGACATGTTTACAGCTGCAAAACTGCAACTTGCAAAAAATCTGAAAACTAGTAAACATCTTACAATCAAATTTTGGATTCAGAAAGTCTGAGGTATTACAAAACTATCAAAATTGTCAGCACACGTTCAGCTCAGAGACAGCTGAGAATTTTTTCGACGGCTGGGAATCCTTTTTTGAATTTTGGAGGAAGGAATTAAATATGACATTAGACTTGTATAACCATATCTCCCTTTTATATTAAACTAAGAGCAAGGCCCGTTGTGGGAAGAAATACAATGAGCTCTAGAAGGAAGCTCCAGGTGAGTGCCCCGGCTGTGGCTGGTGGGGCGGCAGAGGGAAGGGGAAAATAGTGGGAGGCAAGCCGTGTTTATTTCCTTCTGCTTAGCTGTAATATTTATTATTTATTTATTAATTCAATTTATACCCCGCCCTCCCTGCGAACGGACTCATGGCGTCTCAAGGCAGGATTGTCTCAAGTCATTTTGCTGCCCCATGGGTAGTATGGGAGGACAGCCTCATGATAACAGGTATGGTTCTCTCCACCCCTGACTTATGTTGATTTGGGGTTATGCAGTGGCAGCTAAGGTAGAAAACCACCTCCTCCTATGCCATGTCTTCTGGGTTCCAAGGGTCTGAAAAGCGGTTCCATAGCCAGTTACAGGGTTGCCAACTCTGGGTTGGGAAATACCTGTAGATTTGAGGGGTAGAGCCTGGGGAGGACAGGGTTTGGGGTGGGGAGGGACCTCAGCAGGGTATAATGCCATAGAGTCCACTGGCCAAAGCAGCCATTGTCTCCAGGAGAACTGATCTTGGTCATCTTGACATCAGTTGTAATAGCTGGAGATCTCCAGGTGCTGCCTGGATGTTGGCTTATGTTAATTTGGGGCTATGTAGTGGCAGCGAAGGTAGAAAAGCACCTCCTCTTATGCCATGCCTTCTGAGTTCCAAGGTCTGGAAAGTGGTTCCATAGACAATTAAACGGTTGCCAACTCTGAGTTGGGAAATACCTGTAGATTTGAAGGGTAGAGCCTGGGGAAGACAGGGTTTGGGGTGAGGAGGGACTTCAGCAGGGTATAATGCCATAGAGTCCACTGCCCAAAGCAGCCATTGTCTCCAGAACTGATCTTGGTCATCTGGAGATCAGTTGTAATAGCTGGGAAATTTTCTGTAGGGGAAATGATGTGCTGTGGCTGGGGAACAAGGTAATTTCTGGGAGATCTTCAGGCCCCACAGGGAGACTGGCAACTTCAGTGATCATTTAAGGGAAGATTGGAATATGCATTTTACCTCAGGACACATTCAATGACTCCCAACAGCAAACTGTTTAGAATGTTAGAGGCAAAGGCCAATCAGGCCGTATATGCAAATGACCTCTGTGTTCTGACTGGCTGGGGGGGGGAGAGGAACAGCAAACTGTTCAGAATGTTGGAGGTGGGACTCAGGCAGTGCAGCCAGTGGATAGGGACAGCTTCTGAGTGACACACCATGGAGCCAACTGATTTAGGAGATTGTGGAATGTTCAGAAAGTGCCACCCCACTTCACAATTATATATAATAGAGATAGGATAATCAAAATGAGTAAATAGTCAAGACTGAGTGCTAATCAAGTAGTAGTTACACCAACAAGCTTTAAATTTTGGATCTATAAGACTGTAATGATTGTTTATAATTTTTGAGGGTGAATTGTTTCAAAATAAAAATGTTATTTGACATTGTATTGTATTTCTTTTTGAAATAAAATGTTTTTAAACTATATTAATTAACCGTTGCTTATTAATAGCGAATGAACTGCCATTAATTTGAATGTATTAGCTGCCTATAGTACATAAACACTAATTAATTATGTAAGTCTTGTTCATTATTTAACTGGTTTTTAAGCAATTTTATTGGGTCATCAATTTCATGTTAGCATGCAGATTAGTTCTAAGGCTTTTTACACTGCAGAAAGTCCAACAATTAATTTATCTGAATGACTGTTTGGTAAAACAGCCACTTTGAGTGATGAACTGCAAATTACCTAATTGTTAATTCAAAGACAAAAGCAAGCACCCGACAGATAAACTGAATCTTCCTATTGCCTCATTCATTGTTTGGGTGATACATGAATTGTAAAACGAACCCTTAGTTGTCTCAATCTTCTTAAATTCTAGTTAGGGCCAAGATCACACTTCAAGCTCCTAATTTTTAAGGTTTCGCATTCCTCCACCTTTGGTTTTCACTGCATTTAACAATGAAGGGCTGGGCACTTATACAGACAGCCAACAATATAACTTTTGAAATTCACCCCAAAAGGTGAGGACTCCCCTCCCCAACAAACAAATACAAGACATACTGAAGCCTGTTGATGTGTAGCTTTCACGGGACTGGCTGAATGAAGGTCTTAACAGAATTGCTTGCAACTCCAGTGGGAGGGGCCTGGGTGTAGGTGAGGGACATTATCTTAGTTCCACCTACTGGGTAAAAGAAAATTACCCTGGGCCAGCAGTTCCCAACCTTTTTGAGATGGTGACCAACCAGTCCAACTTTACTTGGTATGATGACCCACCCAGGGTCGGCCCAATGGGTTTTTTTTTAGCCCTAGGCAATGACCTTGGCATCTAGTTCAGCATTCCATTTTCTACAGTGGCTAACCAGATGTTCCTGAAAATCGCACAAAGGACACAAGCAGCCTCCTCTATGAACCCCAAGCAAATGGCATTCCAATATACACAGCCCTTGCACATGGAGATTACATTCCAGCCTTTCACCACCCTCTCCTCCATTACTGTCTCTAATCTCCCCCCGCACCCAGATTCTCACTCATTATAGGTTCCATCAGGA
Source organism: Gekko japonicus (assembly GCF_001447785.1). Classification (NCBI taxonomy): domain Eukaryota; kingdom Metazoa; phylum Chordata; class Lepidosauria; order Squamata; family Gekkonidae; genus Gekko; species Gekko japonicus. The sequence goes on from NW_015160298.1 coordinate 83,096, forward strand.
CACATTTTACTTGAAGTGAAGAAAAATGGAAGATACTGTTTCCAGGATCAACTTGTGGTGTCCAAGATACAAAGAAAGAAGTGGAAAGGGCAGAGAGGGCCATGAGGGACGGACAGCCCATAACCCACTCCCAGAGGCTTTACAACCCACTTCTGGGAAACACTGCTGTAGGCAATCAGCCCCACAGCCCTCTTATGATGCATTCTGGGGCTTTGCTGATTAGAGCCATGTACGGTATCTGTTTCTGAGCCCTGGAACACTTGCTCTTTACTCCCAGAAGCTCCAACATTCAGCTCCATATAAAGAAACTGCCCTATGGAGCTTAAGAGTGGAAGCAGGCAAGAAGAAACCCCTCCCTTCACGCTCCTTGACCCCCATGTCCACAGAGCAATTTAAATATTTATTTATTTTTTGCATTTATATCCTGCCTATCCTGTAAACGGGCTCAGGGTGGGTTACATTTCCATAAATGCAATAAAATTTTAAAAAACATTATAAGCATATAAAATCAATAATCATAGCTTGCCGTAGGGAGAGTCCAGCCCATTGATGTAGGTAGGTATGGCCGGTTATCAGTGGGTGGGAGACAGCAACCTCAGGGGGCCATGTGTGGACACCCACTGCCTCCGTCTTGCAGGCCCTGCGGAACTGAATAAGATCCCACAGGGCCCTGATCTCAATAGGGAGCATGTTCCACCAGGTGGGGGCCAGGGCAGAAAAAGCCCTGGCCCTGGTCAAGGCTAGGCGGACATCCTTTGGGCCAGGAATCGCCAGGAGATGTTGACTCTCAGAGCGTAACGCTCCTCAAGGTGTATATGGGAAGAGGCGGTCACTTAAGTATGTTGGTCCCAGCCCGTATATGAAGCTGAAGTTAAGAGGCACTTAGGGAGAAGGAAAAAAGGATGCAACATCTTGCTGCTGGTTTCCACTTGTATTTCCCTCTTCCCAGTCTTGCTGTGCAAACTCTTCTGCTACTGTGCCAAAGCCATCAAATGCATACATCACAGTACCAGCCGTATTACTTTCAATGCTCTCCTACAGCGCCCCCCCCCCCGCACTGGTTTCATTCTGCAAACGTAATCCAGGATCTGTCCTACCTTGTATTCCGTGGAGGCATCATCCAAGGACACGACCGTGTGGGACCGGTGCTCATGGGAAATCTCACACACCAAGCAAACAGCCTCCTGATCGTCCTTGCAGAAAAGGCGGAGCTCCTCATTGTGCTTCTCACACAAGTTCTCATCCCGCACCTTGCGCTTGTTGGTGACCTGCAACTGCTTTGCTATCTCTACCATGTTGCCCAGCTGCCGGTTGGGCTTCAGCATGCGGTGCCGGGAAGTCTTGCGACAGACAGGGCAAGGAAAGTCACGGTTCAAGTCCTCCCACCAGCGGGTGATGCAAGCCCGGCAAAAGTTGTGGCCGCACTCAATGATCACAGGGTCTTTCAGGTACTCCAGGCAGACGGAGCAGCTGGCTTCCACCTGGAGGTTCTCCAAAGGGTTTGTGGTAGCCATGACTCCGGGGGGGGGGGGGGGGGGGAGGAGACACTGCAATCAGAACCAAGCCAGTCTCAAGGTTGTCGATTCATTTTTTAAATATATCCGGCTTCTTCTTAAGAAAAAGCTAAGAGAAACTTGTATGCGTCTCCCAGTGGTTCCCCTCATCCAGGCACCAATCAGCTCCCAATTTCTTTAGCCCCTCAATTTCTACAGAAACAGATGTTTGCAGACAAATCACTAAGTGAATGAGTGTTCCGAGCAAGCCTAAGAAATGGCATGTGGGTCTTTCTCTTCCAGAGAAGGTCTGTCTGCAGCTTCCCCACGAAAACAATCCCTTGGCCACAAGCGCGAGATCATTCAATGCGCATTAAGTTCTGATGGTACTTGCAATGAGGGCAACTAGAAAAACAATTTTCCCTTATCCTTTAATTACATGATTGTGTGTTATATGGAGGTTTGGCTTTGTATTAGCAATAGTCAATACAGAGCCAAGGACGGGCATTAGTTACAAAATACATATATGTCATCTCTACAGAGACCTACATAAAAGAGTACAGAAGTTGTCTCTGAACTGTTTACATACACACATTTGAGCTGAGAATCGAAACACCACGCAAGAATAAGAACATCAGAGGAGCCCTACTGGATCAGAGCAAAGGCCCACCCAGTCCAGCATTCTATTGCCCACAGCAGACAACCAGATGCCAGTCGAAGGCCCATAAACAAGCCTTCTTTTCTGGAAAAAAAATTCTACTCCAAGAGGAAAAAAATCAGCTTCCTAAACAGGCTGTCTTTTAGCCAAGTACACAACTATAAACTTCTGCTGTTCTATGTTTCATGAAGGTGCACACCTTGGCAATTAAATCAGTGTGGCCCACTCCAAGTCCCCAGTCCAGAAGCTGCACTTCCATCCAAACTAATACACTAAGGGCGCTCACTTTAAAGCTGCTGAAAGCCTCAGTCAATTTCACATTCAAAACACTGGCAGAGCACTTAAACTGGAGTGCAGCTCCCAGACTAGAAACTTAAAATAAAATTGACCAAGGCAAAAGTATGAATTTTCAGGAAATACAGGACAGCAATAACAAAACAAAAAGTTAAGGTTCCAGGCTGCAGAAAGCAGCCACGAAAGAGCACATATAATCTAATACTAAAAGAGGAATCCAATCGTGACCTGGAGCATAGTAGTCAGCCATATGTGATTAGCTGCTACCTGGCCAGCAATTACCATGAAGATGTCAAAGTCTTTGCAATACTGTTCATACTGAACTGTGAGCAGATCTTCAAGGCGATCAAATAAGGGTGAGATTAACTAAACATGGGCATCCTAAACATGGCGTCCAAATGCCAGCTGCAGTTTTTGAAAAGTCTGCAGCATCCTTGGGAGGTGGCATCTCTTTCAGTATCAGATGCTGGGGACCAACTACATGGGAAAGCTCCTGACTTTGTCTTTGGTCTGTGAGCTTCTCAGGAGCCTCTATCTGGCTGGCTGCTTTTTGGAAACCAAATAGTGGGCTAGATGGATATTTTGGCTGATCTAGTATGGCTCTTAAAGGTAAAGGTAAAGGTTCCCTTGCTCGAAAGCCAGTCGAATCCGACTCTAGGGTTGCGGTGCTCATCTCCGTTTCAAAGCCGAAGAGCCAGCGCTGTCCGAAGACGTTTCCGTGGTCATGTGGCCGGCATGACTAAACACCAAGGCGCACAGAACGCTGTTACCTTCCCACCAAAGTGGTACCTATTTATCTACTTGCAATTTCTTGCTTTCGAACTGCTAGGTTGGCAGGAGCTGGAGCTAGAGACGGGAGCTCACCCCGTCTTGCGGCACCCGGGTCTTGAACTGCTGAACTACTGATCTTTCACAGCCTGCAGTTCAGCGTCTTAACCACCTGAGCCACCGCAGCTCCAGTATGGCTCTTACAGCAATCTTATTCCTTGTGTATGTGTAGGCATGGGTTGCTGTCTCAGGATAACACACCTGACCTAATGTCAAACATTTCAGCTGTACACCCTGACCTTACTTCAGGTGAGTGCCTGACTGGATCATGGAAGGCAACAATGTCCATTCACTGGACAAGGAGATTGGATGTACTCACTCTGTGGCACTGTTCCGCTAAGAGGAATCCGCTTAGTCCACACAGATCAAGGCAACGACAAATCCTGTCAGGAGGACGCATGAATCATGCAGGAGTTGGGCAGTCAACAGCTGAGAAGACATAATTTATTTATTATTCATTTATTTCTTATATTTATAATCCGCCCTCCCTGCAAGTGGGCTCAGGGCGGCTCACACTGCCTGGCTCGATGCCAGATTCATATATAACACATTTAAGCTCAAAACATTATTAAAACATTTAAAAACATTTAAACAGGGAGTTGTGACTGTTACACATGGGAATGAAAACAAGAGGGAAAAGAATGAATCAATCGCTGAATGCACAGCTCAGGAGAGAGCCAGTGTGGTGTAGTGGTTAAGAGAGATGAACTCTAATCTGAAGAACTGGGTTTGATTCCACAATTCTCCACATGAAGCCAGCTGGGTGACCTTGGGTCAGTCACAGCTCTTTCAGAGCTCTCACAGCTCAAAAGAAAAGTCTAACTCACCACCTAGTGGTGCATAATGCTAAAAGAGCTAGAACTTCAGCCTGCCAGAAAATCTAAGGACTGCCTGCCATACAATAATTAGCACAGCTCAGAAAACCTTCCCCAAAGCAGAAGCAAGTAGGTCAGCTAATCCAAATTAATGTGGTTTCCTTCATTTCCTCCCCACCCAACAAGTCAGGCCAGGCCAGCTTAGTTTAGCTTCTCTACATGACATCTTCCACAGCCCAATCCAAGTATATTATCACAGTCAACGAATCCCAGACCACCGTGCAACTAGAAATTTCACTGCAAGTGCCAAACATTTTCACAAATTATTTTATTGTAGTGTTCTTGTCACTGCTTGTTTATGTGCTAACTCTATAACTCTATGATAGTGGATGAATTAATTTCTTAACCAGGTGCTTTCTATGACGGTCCCGTCCACTTCCCTCCCTCAGAGGCAAGATTTTCCCTGTTTTTCTTTCCCTTTACTGACTGAGCTGCCCTAGTAATGTGTTTTTCTTTGTTACTGAAGAACTCTGGTTGTCTCACCCTGTCAGAGTATAATATTGTGGCTGTTTGCTCAGCCCAGGAACCTGAGGGAAGACTTGGGAGCCCTCTTTAACTTTAATGGCACTTGGTTTTTATATTCCAAATTAACAAAATATTTTATTCCATATAGAGAGAAAAGGTTCAACATAAAAGGGTAAAATTTCTGCAGTAACTCAATACATGTACAGACTTTAGTTCTTATGTTTCAGGCTAATAAGAGTTTATTAAGCTAATCAGTGTTACTCAAAATCTTTATATTGAGAGGCTTTCATTTCAGTGTTTTCCAAACACTCCAGGACACTTTCTTTGAGTATTCTGATTCTTTTGGTTTCCAGAAGGCTGGTGCAGTCTTTCCAGTACCCAAACCCCTTCTCTTGAAACACCAGTACTCGTCTTGAGTTTTAACTGACTCTTAAGGTCTCTAAAGGCAGTTTTGAACCACACAAGACCAGGGATCTCTACACTCTTCAGAGCTAACTCCCTGTTTGACGGGTGGGAAATTCTCCTCTCACTAGATCTATCCCCTTTCTGTGGCCTGAATGGGAGTCTTCGCCGACTTCTCAAACTTCCTTGCCAACTTTCCCCCAGTTCTCCTGTCTGTGTTAAACTGCTCTCAGTCAGGGCTAAATTCTGAAACCATCAGTACTCCACAGTTAGGGCTGAAATCAGACTGAATTCTCCAATGCATCCAGTTCAGAAGTCTTTATCTGCTCAGCTGATGCTAACCAATCAGATCTCTTGGAACAGCCTGTCACTCAAGGCTCTCTGGCTCTGTGAAGATTTAACTCTTCACAGCACTTCCAAGCTTTTAAAAGTCACACTTTCTTTCTGTTCTGGTTCTCAACATTTAACTAAATGGAGATTTTTTTAACGCAATAATGAAATTATGAGAAACTGGAGAGAGGTTAGGGTAGAGATTAGCTGTTTGCTGAAGTGATGACAAGCAGTACAACAACCAGCATTACGCTCCCATATTTACTGATATGCTACAGTGCTTTGTCACAAGGAATAGGGAAGAGGCTAGGATTAGGCTTTATGGTAGCAATAATTAGACAAAAGTTATAATTACAAAATACAAAACCCTGAGTGCTGAAAAATGACTTTGGCTCCTAAAATTTTGGGCTGCCTCCTCAAGCCAAAGAAAATTTGTCTAGACTTGGACTAACCAATTAAAAAAACTACCACTCTTAACCTTACAACAGTTGCAGTATAGACTACACACCATCAAGATAACAAGTAGCTATAGAATTGGAAAGGATTAAAAGGATCATCCATACCATCAGCCTGCCCTAACATAGGACATTCACTGCCTAAAGCATTCCTGGCACATGCCTTTTCAAAAAGTTCCAAGAAAGGAGATTCCACAGCCCCTTAAACAGTCATGGGTGAACTGATCCATCTGCAGCATGGGTGAGGAAACTCTTTTGTCACTTTTATGCTCTAGGAGGTTGCTTCACACTTTGCGTTGAGACTTCACGCGTGTGTGTAAATTGCTGTCCAGCCACACACGACTTATGGCAACTCCAGCAAAGGGTTTTTAATGCAAGTGAGAAGCTGAGGTGGCTTGCCGTTACCTTCCTCTGCAGACTTCCTTGGTGGTATCCCTTCCAAGTACTGACCCTGCTTAGTTTCCAAGACCTAACAAGATGAGGCTATACCATGCCACCTTCCCTCCCTCCTTGAGACTCTGACTAAAGGAAAAGAAGTTTCTTTGGAATTTTCCTTGAGCAGTCAGTTTTAAGACATCAATTTTTTAAAAAAAGGAAAGCGACAGCATGGCTGCCTTGCCCCTTCTCGAACATACACTCTCCTCCCATTTCAGGCAGAAAACGTAGCTGCCTTTGAATTTGCACTTGCAGGAGCATCCTTCAAAGGCTACAATGCCTCTAAAAAGAGAGTCTGGACAAGAACCACAGAGCACTTTGGGCCTCTGACACCTACCTGCATCTTATTTAAGTCATCTAGAGCATCTTGATTGGCATGCCCATTTTCTTTGGCTGTGGTTTCAGACAGAAAAGAGTTCTCATGGGGGAGGACTTATGTGAAGATGGAGGGATGGGTCAGTGTAGAGGTGGCTATTTTAGATCCTTTGAACTCCAAGTGATCGTATGAGATGGTTACTTCCCCTCAGGTGTTAAATGCTGGCTATGCAACAAAAGGAGAGGAAAGCATCATTAGAGAACAATAATATAATATTGCGATTGCATAGTGTACTTTAGAGTTTTTAAAAGTATATCACCTACATTATTCAACTACTGTTAAGACAACCTTGAAACCCAGCAGCATTTCCCCATATTGCATAGAATGTAACAGATTAGAAAACAACGGATTGTCTGAACTAATGGTGGCCGAGGCAAGATCTGAATTGGAAACTTCCTGGCTTGTAGCCAGCCTTCTTACGCCTGCCCTCCAGAAACCTCCAACTGACAATTACGGGTCTTTCTCATAACTGGTTTACAATACCATAAATGCAGTTGTTGGTCATTTGGTGTGCAAGCCAAACTGGTCTTTTAAAATTTTTTCCTAGCATTCAAACCACAGCCTGGTACTACTGGAAAAAGCAGTTCTTTTCCTAATCATCTAAAGTTACCTGAATGGTAGTCCTATACATTACAATTGCACATACTGGAAAATGCCTGTGGCATCACTGGCGACAAACCAGTGAATGACATTCCACATACCTATGCTGCAACCCTGCGATAGTCTACAATAAGAGGCTATCCTTAGATTTCCCTTCTGCTTCACATGGCTTTCCGCTCACCAGATCTGACTTGTTGGTGTGCAGACAAAATTTCTTGAGGCGGGCAGAGTCTCTCCTTCAAATGTTTCCAGGGACCACCAGGGCACACGGTTCAGTTATAATAAAGGTTAGTAAGTTTCACTCCAGTTCTGCTATTCTGTGTGAAGGTGTATAAAATCCAGGGTGGGTTGCAGGGTTTGTTTTTTTAAAACACCTAAAGGGGAGAGCACTAGAAAACAGCAAGGCAATTCCCTATGCAGCAACACTGACTTGCATCGGTTACGTGTGACCAGTAGATTTTTCTATTGCTTCTGAATCGGAACTACTTCAAAAAGCTAAAATGCAGCAGAAGACCACCTCTAACGAGTTGTTTGGATAACAATCTTCTTTCTGAATAGTATCTGATATCTTCAATATAATTAACAATAGCTATTGGCCTTCATAGTGCTTTTTGTTTTAAAGCTTTCAGAACACTTTTCAGTCAGTGTCTCAATAACCTTTACAATGGCCCTACAAAGTATGTTAGTATTCTTACTCCCCTGTTGTAGTCAAAGGGCTCATGGCGAGTAGCTTGTGGTGGGAACTTCCCAGCTGACCCTATTAGTCACTTTCATTCTGATACTGACATCCAAGGGAGGCCTGAAATACATCTCCAGCACTTTGATAAGGAACTCTTGGGAGGGTTAAGAAATGTGAAGCCACAACAGCCTCCACAATGCCTGCCTTATTTTTTATCCTTGGATTTATATCCCACCCTACCCCTTGCAGAAGGCGATTACATAAAAGCTAGTAGCAGAGAGCCAGTTCGGTGTAGTGGTTAGGAGCACGGACTCTAATCTGGGAGAACTGGGTTTGATTCCCCACTCCTCCATATGCAGTTGCTGGTGTGATCATGGGTCAGTCATAAATTCTCTCAGAGCTGGGCTCTCAAGAGCAGTTCTCTCAGCCCCACCTACCTCACAGGGTGCCTGTTGTGGGGAGAGGGAGGGAAAGGGTTTGTAAGCTGCTCTGAGCCTCCTTCGGGTAGTAAAAGGTGGGGTATAAATCCAATCTCTTCTCCTGTTAAAGGGCTGCTCGAAGAAGCCCCTGGGAATAGACTGGTCTGCACTCAGTGACCGGCGAAGCTGGGGGCGGGGTGGGGGGAAGTGGTTTTCGTAAGGCGGGAGGCAGATAATAAAAGGTAGGTCTGAAATATACCTGAAGCACTGTGGAGAAAGTGTGTGGAGAAGCTTAATATTTACGGTAGGCCCCACAAAGCTTCTTCAGGCGGCACGAACACAAGGTGGGTAATTACGGGAGATTTCGTCTTTCCCTTCTCACGCTCACCTGCCCCTCCCTGTCTGCCTCCCCCCCTCCTTCCTCCTCCCCCCCCACCCCCGGAGCTTCCCTGGGCGTCTGGACAACGAAGGACAGCCGCTTGTTCCGGAATCCAGCCACCGCAGCCCTTCACCGGTTCCGCGCAACAAAAACACCTTTTCCCCCACCCCCCCCTTAGGAACGCCTCCACCGGAAGCGGTTCTGACGCTATCGGAAGTGGTCCTCTGGGGAAGTTCTACCATGGAGTTAGAAAGCGTATGGTCTCTATGACAACATAGAGATCTGAAGAAAGGAGGCCGGGCGAGAGAACAGAAGGGGGAAAAGACCGTGGAGACGACAGGGCTAGAGCGCCACACCCTGTCCGGCTTCTGGTCTGGCTTGGAACGTTCGCGAAGAGCTGCAGAAGGGGCCCTTTATTGATTCAGATAAATTGTCTCTTACGGGGTGGTCAGGTCTGGAAGTGCGCAACGGTGAAGGTGTCAGGAGAACCTGTGCCGCCTGCGGAGTATAATCCCCGCTGCAGCGTTTCGAAAGCATCCCCGCTGCTTAGTCCAAGACTTTCTTAAATATGCGATAACGCTGCTGGGGGGTAATTGAACTACCTTGCAAGGTCTCGCAAGCCGGTTTTCAGGAAGGAAATGCTAATGCTGCTGCATGCAGTAGGGAGACAATTAAATTAAACGCCGCCGTTGCCGCACAATTCTTGTAACGCTTGAAAACCACGCGTCACATTTTTTAGAACAAGAAATCAGACCTGAATCCCAAACATCCCGTTACAGATCGTTTTGTTCTTTAGAGACTGTGAATCCCAAGTAGGGCTGCCAGCTCTGGATTCGTAAATGCATGGCGACTTGAGGGTGAGAATGGAGTTTAAGGAGGGAAGGGACCTTGGTTGGGTAGAATGCCACACAGTTCACCTACCAAAGCAGCCATTTTCTCCACAAGAACCGGAATAAATAAATAATTTTTAAAAAAAAATTATTTAAATCATTTTGTTTAAGCAGACAAGCAAATAAATACATGATTTATGTAGTCAGAAGATCCAATGTAATTCTGGGATTTCTCCAGCATCCACCAGGTGACTGGCAACCTTAAAAGTCGGAGACCTTGACAACTTGGCGGGTGCATTTATTGCTTCAATGGCCAGTTTACACATTTTTCTCTTTTGACGATGCTGAAGTCACATAGGCCATGGCTGCCCTTCTCCTTGCTTTGTTTCCCTTTCTCACGCCTTTGTTAGATTCAGGGGGTTAACAATGGGGCCAGATGTTCATGTAGTGTAGGGGTTAGAGTGCTGGACTAGGTGTAGGTCGATCACTGAAACATTACCTTTGCCTCTGGAACTTGTGTCTGGAGAAGCAGCTCCCACAATGTGCAGTTAATAATTTAAAGGTCCTCTGTATGTAGCATATAAAAGGCTAGTTAGCTAGCAGGCATGGCTAAAGAGGAAGGGTCTGCCAGAAGCTAGAATAATCAGTGATGTGTTAGGTAAGCTTGCCAGTTTCGGCAGCCTCAAGATCAGAAGTGGGGGGAAAGCTAACATCTGAAGTTGGGCGGCCCAGTTTCAAAAGGCTAATACCAGTTTCTTTGATCACATACTTTGCCCACCTCCACAAGGACAGATTGAAGTGTAGGTGTGTTGCATAATGGTTAAGGGGGGGGCACCTACCCTGCTTATTGAAGACAGCTTAGTGTCTCCTTTCTTGGCAAAGCCTGTCTGGTAAGGTACAGTTTCTTTCTGGGCGCTAGGTAGCTAGACATGGCTCAGACTTGGCTACTTGTAGCCTGTGTTTTCTTCAGCCTCACAGCAGGAGGTAAGTCCCACCAACAGGTATGCTTCCAGTCTGTGATGTGCCCCCCCCTTCCCCGGGTCTCATCGTCTCCTTTTAATAGTGCAGTCCTAAATAGGATTCCACCCTTATAAATCAGTGGGCTTAGAAAGAGTAGGGGTGCTCTACAAAAATAACGAATTCCCCAATTGCTTTTTTGGTGTAGTGGTTAAGAGTGGTGGACTCTAATCTGGAGAACTGGGTTTGATTCCCCACTCCTCCACATACAGCCAGCATCTCCATGGGATGCGCACAGACACCCAACGGCGCATGCGCACACTTCGGTTAGAAAAAACCCACAACCCCCGCCGCACCGCTTCTTTGCCGCGCCGCAGGAGTGAGGTATGATCGGCACCTCCCCCCGAACCACAGGACGTCGGTGGGAGGTGTGATCCGGCTGCCACGCGGTAGTTCGCTCTGGGGCAAACAGCCACACCTCCCCCCCGCGATATCCGGCCCGTGTGACCAGGGTCTGAGTGAAGGGAAATCAAATCTCCTCCTCGAATTTAAATAGTAGAATCAGATACAATAATACTGTCCTTTTGCCGGAGTTGTAACTACTGAGCCTATCACAATATTCATTTACAAGACTGTTGGGGTGTCTTAATCAGATTCTTAATCATCTGCCATTCCTGTTATTGGCCCTCCAGAGCAACTGGCTTGTTGCTCTGTGAGACAGGCTGCTGGGCTAAGTGGATCATTGGTCTGATCCAGCAGGCTTCTGCTTATGTTCTTTATAAGCATCCAGAATCATATACTGCACAATCTAAACCAACATTGCACCCCAATTGGTGTTTTTAAATTTGGGAGAGGTCTGTTTTAAAGGGTGGGTTGGCAATTCTGTGGGGAGGGGGGCAACTTTCTAAAAGTCTAACCAGGAACAAATTGGGAATATAAGCAGAGCCTTGGGCATGTCATCCTCTAGACTGGAGAGTGGCCATTGTAAATGATAATTTAACAACCCTTTGAAGATGGGACCCAAAGGCATGATAACCAGGTTATGAATGATGTTTTTTCTGCCCCTTTGTCAAGTGCCGAAAAGACAGAATTGCTTCTGGATGTGGGTGTTTTCCCATTTTGCTCTCACTGCTGCTGTGAATGCCTCAGCATTTGTAGCAGCAGTGGTTCCTGTTGGGGCAATTAAGAGTCCAGGAGCTTTTCCTAGGAATCCCATCTCCACTGAGCTCAACCAGGGGTGGTGGTGTTGAAACTGGCAGGAACCCCATAGTTTGAGAGAGAGAGAAACCTGTTCCAAAGTATCTGTGATTTATTGAACGAAAACCATACTGCACAAATTTTCAAGCAAGTAGCAATTTCAGTATTTAGAATCCAGATTAGCTGTCAATCCAGAAATCAGATGGTCCTGACCAGAAAACTGACTGGAGTCATTTATTACTAGGATAAAAACACCCTCCCTGTTAAGGCAGGAGCTTGGAGCCACTGGTCCTCATATCTAGAAATGTACTCAGAAATGTAAACAGTTCTTTTTAGAGCAGAGTGCAGGATGCATTGTCAGGCTGAAGAGCCTCCTGCAATGCTTTATGGGAGAGAACCAGAGAGGCCTAAGCTAATTCAGGCCGATGTACAGAACTGCCCCATCTTGTTTATAATTCTGCCACAGTTCCACCCAGAGGTTTTCCACGTTTCATCCCCTTACCACCTACCAGTCCCCCCCCCCACTTCCAGCAGACCTTTTAAAGTTGATAGTAGGAATATCACTACAGTGTTAGGATGCTATAATGATATATCAGCAACTGACACCCAGGGAAACCCCCTGCCAATGGTGGGGCAGTGGGAGACGGGCACAAGGAGAAATGGAACTAGATGTGGTCAGAGGTCTAGGAATATGCACCTTCCCTCCCATCTACACTTTTCTCCAAACCTATCACAGCAGACTTGGGGAGACCGGCAGTGCAGCCAGGGAAAGCCTCAAATGTGGGCAAATACACAAAGAATTTGTGCGAAAACCAACATGAAGCTTTCTGCCATTCGTGGGTGAGAGTGGAGCGAGATCCTTAAGTGTAAGGACGTGTTTCTGGTGATCAAGATAATTCATACTATAGTATTTGCCTTTACTATCTTTGGGTGTGAAAGTTGGACAATGAAGAAAGCTGACAGGAAGAAAGTTGATTCATTTGAAATATGGTATTGGCGGAGAGTTTTACAGATACTGTGGACAACCAAAAAATAAATAGCTTCTCGATCAAATCACACCTGAACTCTTCTCTCAAAGGTTAAAATTACTAAACTGTGGCGATCATACTTTGGTCGCATTATGAGAAGACAAGAGCCACTGGAAAAGATGATAATGCAAGGAAAAGAGGAAGACCCAGCATAATGGATGGATTCAATCAAGATCTGAGCAAGGCTGTTAACAATAGGATGCTTTGGAGGTCATTAATTCATAGGGTCACCATAATCCGGCAATTTGACAGCACTTAACACACACAGGAGCTGCGGTGGCTCAGGTGGTTAAGACGCTGAACTGCAGGCTGTGGAAGGTGAGTAGTTCAGCAGTTCGAGACCCGGGTTGCTGCATGACGGAGTGAGCTCCTGTCTCTAGTTCCAGCTCCTGCCAACCCAGAGTTCGAAAGCAAGAAATTGCAAGTAGATAAATAGGTACCATTTCGGTGGGAAGGTAACACCGTTCCATGCGCCTTGGTGTTTAGTCATGCCGGCCACATGACCACGGAAATGTCTTTGGACAGCGCTGGCTCTTCGGCTTTGAAACGGAGATGAGCACCGCAACCCTAGAGTCGAATTCGACTGGCTTTCGAGCAAGGGAACCTTTACTTTAACACACACAACCTTACAAGCCCTGTTCACACATTACAGTGGATACATGTATATCCTGCATGTACATGCGTACCTCTAAGAAACAGCTAATTGGTGTTCACTTTACAAATTAACTAGGATACCTGGATAAATGTGTGGCTGAAATCCCACATTGAACTGTACATGCATTGAATGTAATGTGAGACGTAACATACATATAATATAATGAAAAACCCAGTGTACACAGTACACAGATTGTACATGTGTTCAATATAACTTGGGAACAAGGCTAGAGATTTGGGGGTGAACCTGAATATACCAGATAACTTATCTGTCTATCCTATGAACAAAAAACAAGTATACAAAAAACATGGAAAGGCTCCTGCCAACATAGTGTCATAGGAGCCCCCTGCCAATTAAAATAGGATACCAGTTAATGGGTAACTTTTCCACTAAGGGTCACTGTCTCTTTAACAGCAGGTGCTGTGCTCTGCCGACGCTGTTCTGCCATGCAGCCAGAGATGCCGTGTTTTCCTCCCAACAAGTTGTGTGCTGCCACCAGGAACATGGAGGTTTGCATGTCCACGAAAGTCTATATCGGTAAAGAGACTGTCTGGAGAACATTCTCTCCTAACTTAACATGGAGGCTGTGCCTATTAATAACCCAAGGACTTAACTTTGCTTACTTGTGTTTTGTAATCATTTATTTAGAAGAAAATAATATTACTTTAGGCCCATCTGCATTGGTCATATGGCCACCTTAGGGGTGTAAACTGATTGGAGGACCTTAAGATGGCCTCCCTGAGCTTCAGCCCCCATCTACAATACAAAGACAAGAACTATTTGGTCATTTACCACACTGCTGCAAGGCAGACAAAATAGCAGGGAATTGGCTATTGACTGTGAGGCATTTGTGGAGCTATTTCGCAGATAAAGTCATGTCTCTTCGCCAGGACCTCCTGACCACAGTTGATACAGTAAAGGAACTGGTAGCCCCTTGTCCGTCTTTGTGCCCAGTCCTGGATCATTTCAGCTGGCTCTCCCAAGAGGAAGTTGACAAGATCCTTGTAGCTGTGAAGCCTACCACTTGCCTCCTTGACCCATGTCCATCCTGGCTGGTTAAAGCCTGCAGGGATGGTATTCGGGTCCCCCTGGGAGGAATTATCAACTTGTCTGTTTCTTCTAGGACTGAAGGAGGCAGTGAGACATCTGCTTCTTTAAAAACCATCACTAGATCCTGTGGGCTTAGCCAACTACCGCCCAGTTTCGAACTTACCATTTCTGGGTAAGGTAGTTAAGAGGGTAGTGGCTGAGCAGCTTCAGGTCTTCTTGGATGATGCTTCCATCCTTGATCCATTCCAGTCCATTTTCCACCCTGGCCCTCACAGATGACCTCCGGAGACACCTGGATCAGGGCGGGTCAGCACTGCTGTTGCTATTAGATCTAACAGCAGCATGTGACATAGTCGATTATGATCTTATGACCCACCACCTCGCCGACATAGGAGTTCAGAGGACTGCCCTACAATGGTTTTCCTTTCTCCATGGTCGGGGACAGAAGGTGGCACTTGGCGAGAGGGTCTCCTTGCAATACCCACTAGAATGTGGGGTGCTGCAGGCGGCAATCCTTTCACCAATGTTATTTAACATGCACCCCCTCCCCAAGTTGGTTTAGGTGTTCTGACTGGGTTGCTACCAGTACACTGATCAGCAAAACAATAAATCACCGTGTATTAGCCCCTTGTCCGTCTTTGTGCCCAGTCCTGGATCATTTCAGCTGGCTCTCCCAAGAGGAAGTTGACAAGATCCTTGTAGCTGTGAAGCCTACCACTTGCCTCCTTGACCCATGTCCATCCTGGCTGGTTAAAGCCTGCAGGGATGGTATTCGGGTCCCCCTGGGAGGAATTATCAACATCTGTTTCTTCTAGGACTGAAGGAGGCAGTGATACATCTGCTTCTTTAAAAACCATCAATAGATCCTGTGGGCTTAGCCAACTACCGCCCAGTTTCGAACTTACCATTTCTGGGTAAGGTAGTTAAGAGGGTAGTGGCTGAGCAGCTTCAGGTCTTCTTGGATGATGCTTCCATCCTTGATCCATTCCAGTCCATTTTCCACCCTGGCCCTCACAGATGACCTCCGGAGACACCTGGATCAGGGCGGGTCAGCACTGCTGTTGCTATTAGATCTAACAGCAGCATGTGACATAGTCGATTATGATCTTATGACCCACCACCTCGCCGACATAGGAGTTCAGAGGACTGCCCTACAATGGTTTTCCTTTCTCCATGGTCGGGGACAGAAGGTGGCGCTTGGCGAGAGGGTCTCCCTGCAATACCCACTAGAATGTGGGGTGCTGCAGGCGGCAATCCTCTCACCATGTTATTTAACATGCACCCCCTCCCCCAGTTGGTCTAGGTGTTCTGGCTGGGTTGCTACCAGTACACTGATAGCAAAAAATACAAAGATCACTGTGTAAAAACAATTTCTAATTAACTGTATGTAACTGAAAATAAAGACTGACTCAACACTTTATATATTGTAATGATTTTATGTTTGGTTCTATATGATCTTTCAACAGAATGAAATAATATCTCATAGAATGAGATTTTAAACATATATGTGCACCATGTCAAAGGACAAAACACATGAATATAAAAAACAGAGTCCACATCATACATACAATAAATATAGGCAGTCCACAGGACTGTTCTACTATTCCCATAAGGAAAAAATTGGCAACAAGCCGACCTGTGACTTCTGTGCTTCCAGTCAGTAATGATTATGACAACAGTTGCATCATATTTCTTTCAGCAGACTGTATAACTTTTCAGCAGACAAACATGTTGTCTGATTCAAGCCCTGATCACGTTACAGTGAATGCATGTACGATCTATATACAGTGTACACAGGATTTTTCTTTGTATGTGTGTGTTGACTAATTCTCATGTTTTATTCAGTGTATTTACAGCTGAACATGTGAATGAAACACCACATTGATCCAGGTACTGACCCCTGGTTTCATCTGTAAAAGGAACATGCTTTTCTCTTTTTGACAAACAGGTGTATACTGTTTGTACATGTGCTCAGTGTAACATGTGAACAAGGCTAGTACAAGGCAGCTTCATATACGAGTGAGGTGGGTCTTTCTAAGACAGCAATCTTCAGCAGATTTACTGATCCTATTCAGGTTCAGTGGGGCTTACAGCCAGAAAAGTGTTTTTAGGATTGCACTGTAAATGTCTACAATGGGACTTTCTGGAGTTCAGATGACTGCTAACTAAAACTCCTCCTTGTAACCCAAAGTCCTGATCTCCCATCCTCTTCCTCCTCCTGTTTTAGAAAATAATCTGTCGAAAATACTATTAGATTGTGCAGAAGTAGATGATGAGAGGTGTGAAACTGAATCGGTGGATGAGAAGAGTGGATATGTGTACCGGTACAGATGCTGCTCTACAGACGACTATTGCAACGAGACCCTGTAGAAGACATGGGACAGTGTGTGTCCCCCACCTTGACCTGCTGGCTCATATATACCTCTATCCCTTTTCTGGCATCTTTGTTAAATTAAGTTAAAAGGGATCCACCCATTCCCCCAAAAGGAACTGGACAAAATGGAAGAGGTCATAGCATTACATAATAAATAAATAAAAGTATGGAAAAGATTATATTTCTGTTCTAATTCCCTACAATCAGGGCTATTTTGGGGCAGGAACGCACAGGAATGGAGTTCCGGCTGGCTCCCAAGTTGGCCACGCCCAGCAGGAACTCATTAGCATAATAGGCCACACCCAACAGCAGAAACTCATTAGGATTGGCTACGTTAGGGATGTGTGGCCTAACATGCAAAGGAGTTCCTGCTACAAAAAAAGTCCTGGGTTTTGACAACAAACAAGGTAAACAGAATAACAAGCAAAAGGTGGGTGTGGCTGGATAACCACACTTCTGGTAACATGGGGGTGTGTCCTAATGTGCTAATGAGCTGTGCTGGCAGGGGTGTGGCCTATTATGCTAATGAGTTCCTGCTGGGCTTTTTCTACAAAAAGAGCCCTGCCTACAATAGATAGCAGCCTACTGCACACTTCAGAATGTTTATCAGAGTTTAGATAGAACAAGTGGGGGACCCGCGATACTCGCGGGAGAGGGGGAGCTCCACACCTATGAGGAAGAGGAGGAAGCAGGAGGAGGAGGTAAGTTCCCCCCCAT
>NW_015160298.1:101152-103574 GCF_001447785.1 Gekko japonicus
CTTGTATAATTGGAATAGGCCCTGTAGGTCACATCCATTTCTTCTTTTATTTTTTCCGCTTCGTTGCCAGTTAGTGGAGCCAAGGCTGTCGCTAGTATGTCTCTTAGATCCTCTCCAACTTCTTCTTTCAATCCCTGAAACCGGAGAGTTAAGTTTGCTTTTTCCATTTGAAGCATTAATAGTTTCTTCTCTTGTTTTTCCTGATACTTTTCAACTTTAATGACCTTCTTCTTAACTTTTTGTACTTCTTCGGCTGATGCCAGACATTTCTTTGCGATGTCATCTACCTTTTCAGCTGTCTCTGTCATTTTTTTCTGTTGTAAAGTATAGGCACATTCCATAGAATCAAGTTTCTGGTTAATCTTTTGCAGTTCTTCCAGCAGTTGGCGCGCAAGAGCACCTTCTTGCTGATTGATAGCAGATCCAGCAAGGGAAGAAGGGCTTTGGCAGGAAGTCCCTTCCGTCTTCTTCACCAGCTTTTCTTGTACTTTAGTCCAGTGGCATTCTTAAGACCAACAAAGGTTTATTCAAGGTGTGAGCTTTCATGTGCAAGGCACACTTTTTCAAATACATTGGAATGGTAGGTAAGGTTCAAACTTATAGACAGGGACTTAACAGCAAATTAACATGTAACATGATGATGTTGAAGATGTGCAAAGTCAGAACTAAACAGCAAGCTAAGGTTATAAGGTTTCTTATAGCTTATAGCTATAACTTATAGCTTATAGCTTGTTATTCAGTTCTGTCTTTGCATTATCATTCTATGTATGCTGCTTTGAGTTCTTAAGGGGAAGAAGAATAGGGCATGATTGTAATAAATAATGTTATTTAAATAAGTAACATGCCATGAAAATCTTGAGTTGTCAATTTCCACACACTGAGCCTCTATTAAACCACCAAGCCCCGCCCACTTTCTAAAACCACTTGGTGGGGACCTCTGCTCTATTCTTTCGTCCAGATTTCTATAAACCCCATCCTATTACATTGCTTCTTAGATGCCTCAACCTACTGGTTGTGTTGACTTACCCTACATAATCTGTATTGATTCTCAGTGAAAAAGGAGGACTGTAAGTAGCATAAATAAAATTACAAAGAATATTAAAAGGACAGGACATTGTAGTCCAGGCCTGCTGATAGTCCTACTTAGGAATCATGTGCTCGGGAGCAGAATGACCATACTAATTTCATAAAAGCGGGGGGGAGAAAAAATAATTGAAATTAAAGCCCACAGAATATAAAAATGGAAGAACATGCAGAAACTAAGCGTGGGGTCTACTGACTGTGGTAGGGGTTGGCATACAACCATTATTTTCGACCAGCCAGCTGTAAATTCCAGTCCTGCCATACCTGTTATAATAAGATGATTTCTAGACATTTACTAAATATATTAATAAAAAATAAAGCAATTCATAAAAACATACATTGTGTGTGTTTGTACCGTGTTGTACAAGTTGTATAATATTTGAAAGATGTTATGCATTTGCTGTTACAACAGCATTGCAATGCATAATTTGAATTCCTGTGCCTCTTCGGGAGTTCCCGTTGCTGTGCAGTCCTGACGAAGGGATCGATAACCCACTGAGCAAGCCTGAGAGTGGGTTGACTGCAGCTCATCATTGTTTGTTTCAAGTCTTAAGGACTGGCTTTAGGACTACAACTCATTGTTTGCCTTAAGTCTGAAGGACTGGATTTACTTGCTTTATGGACATTTAGAAATTATGTTTTTCAGTCCATTGGAATTGTGAAGTCTTTTCTGGGATTGCAGAGTTTTCTTCAAATTGCCAGTCTATCTATGTATCAATTATATTTTATGCATGTATTAAATAATCAACAGTAAGTTTAATAACAAGAAACATGTGTGATGGTGAACAATTTATGAATTTAAACAATTTGGAGCCTTATGTGATGTTAAGCCATATATGATAAGTTTTCCTGGGGCAGCAGCTCCATAATTCACTTGCAGCATCCAAAAACATTGGTTGTATTTCCGCACTCCCAAGCCTCCTGGAGGTTGCAGCTCTACTAGCAACCAAGGGGGGGGGGAAGCCATTGTCAGCAGAGTAATTAAGACAGCAACAGTGCACAACTTGATTAAAGAGTAGATAAAGGTTTCTTTAGGAATTAACATGCTGTATAGGAAAGAGGATAGACAGAGATGGGTTCCTGGCAACATCCCTAGCTGAGAAGAGAGGGTAAGACTGAGTGTGGCACTTCTGAAGAGAAGGGGGAAATTGCCCTGAGAGTAGCAATCTGGAGACAGAGAAGGAATGACACTTTTTTTCCCCCAATAAGTGTTTTTTATTTTGAACAATATATACAACAGTACATTCATAACATATATTGACGCTATGAAATAATCAACTTTTTCAACCCTTAAGAGCCCTTTTAAAAATATAACAGATCTTTGTAATAAGAGTTGTTT